>NC_039279.1:16337101-16616135 GCF_003368295.1 Carassius auratus
CAAATAAACTTAAAAAAAATAACAATGAATTCAGTAATCAATGCTTGTAAACTCACTGTCGGCAAAGTTTTATCACAGGTTTGTTCGGACTCTACACTACAAACAGAACTGTGGTAAATCAGTGCTTTTTGTTTACAGAGCTGATAACAAAATTGTTGTGCAACTTGGACCATGATACAGAGTCATGATACAACTGTCAGGACACTTATAGACCAGAATGAGCATGAGGAAATAACCACATTCATGTATTAGAAATAAAGTAAATAGGCTGAGATGCACATAAATCTTAATATATATACAGTACTGTGCAAAAGTCTTAGGTCACAAGTATTTTCACTAACAATCTTTTTAAGTAAGTTATTTTTATTTATTTTGCTGTAGCGTGTCTGTTGGAAATATCAGTTTACATTTCCAAACATTATTTTTGCTATTAATTGTAATAATTCAGTGAGATGTTTGTTTACACAGCCAGTGCTCCACTCAGAGATCTGATCTCACAATCATCAGTCTGTCTGGAATAACACGAAGAAACAGAACAAACTGAGACAGACTCCAAGATGCTTGATTTGCATTCTAATTAGAAATGTCACGACACAGTGATCCATACATGTTTAATATATGTTTTAGGAATTTTTTATGTTAAGATTTATATCACTATAAAATCACACTATAATATTAAATAGGTTAAACAAGTTAGAGAAAAATTACAGCAAATATAATGTATACTATAAATATAAATATGAAATCATATTTAAATATTATTAAAAAAATATATTATAGAATTGTAACATTTAAATGTTTCATATAGATATAAAACACCCTCGACTAATATTGGCACCCTTGATAGATATGAGCAAAGGTGGCTATGAAAATAAATATCCATCGTTTATCCCTTTGATCTTTCATTCAAAAATGACATAAAATTCAAAGTAGTTTAAGTCTTTGGTTCTTTTAATTGTGATGATTTTGGCTCATACGTAACAAAAACCCACCAAATCTCAACAAATTAGAATATGATGACATGCCAATCAGCTAATCAACTCAAAACACCAGCAAAGGTTTCCTGAGCCTTCAGAATAGTCTCTGACAATCATCGGCAATCTTCACAAGGAGTGTAAGTCACAAAAATGCATTGCCAATAAACTGGCTGTTCACAGAGTGCTGTATCCAAGCATATTAACAGAAAGTTGAGTGATACGAAAAAGTGTGGAAGAAAAAGATGCACAACCAACCGAGAGAACCGCAGCCTTATGAGGATTGTCAAGCAAACTGGATTCAAGAATTTTAGAGAACTTCACAAGAAATGGACTGAGGCTGGAGTCAAGGCATCAAGAGCCACCACACACAGACGTGTCGAGGAATTTGCTGAACCATAGACAACGTCAGAAGTTACTTATGGGCTAAGAAGAATAAGAACTGGACGGTTGCCCAGTAGTCCAAAGTAATTTTTTTTTCAGATGAGAGCAAGTTTTGTATTTCATTTGGAAACCAAGGTCCTAGAGTCTGGAGGAAGGGTGGAGAAGCTCATAGCCCAAGTTGCTTGAAGTCCAGTGTTAAGTGTTAAGAGCACTTCATGCTTCTTTCTGCTGAGCAGCTTTCTGAAGATGCTGATTTCATTTTCCAGCAGGATTTGGCACCTGCCCACACTGCCAAAAGCACCAAAAGTTGGTTAAATGACCATGGTGTTGGTGTGCTTGACTGGCCAGTAAACTCACCAGACCTGATCCCCATCGAGAATCTATTGGCTATTGTCAAGAGGCAAATGAGAAACAAGAGACCAGACAATGCAGATGAGCTGAAGGTCACTGTCAAAGAAACCTGGGCTTCCAGACCACCTCAGCAGTGCCACAAACTGATCAACTCCATGCCCCGCTGAATTGAGGCAGTAATTAAAGCAAAAGGAGACCTTACCAAGTATTGAGTACAGTCCCAAGTCCCAAGACTCAACTAATCTTTGGCCACTCAAATTCTCCTCAGTATGCATTAGGACGACATAGGCACACATCTTCTTCCAGGCAGATTTGTAACATCTTAGTTAATTGGATCCTCTTAATTATTGCCCTAGTGGTGGAAATGGAGATTTTCAATGCTTTAGAGCAATTTTCCTTCAGCTACTTTTGATTTTATGACGCACAGCAATCTTGTTCTGCACAGAACTATATTATTTGGTTTTACACTTTGTGATGGATGATTAAAGGAATTTGGACTTTGTGTTCCTCATACTTATAATCCTAATGATAATTTCATGCTCCTAGTCACCTCAGTGTGCTGAAAATAAGAAAATGTAAATATGAATGGGAATATATTTCAGAGATATTTGACTTAGGAGAATTTCTGGGGGCGTGGCCAACATGCATTGGAGAAAAACATTTATTTCTTCACTTTCAAATGTTTTACTTCAATGAATAGTTAGAATGTGAATTGTTTGATCAAACAGATAAATGATGCAGATTTATTTCCACAGTCGCATTTGCTCATATTTACTAAGGATGCCAAAATTAGTGGAGGGCATCTTATATTAAATATTTCATTGCAAATGCAAATGTTCACGATATATCTTAAAAATAAAACAAATATTTATTATGTAGGTTATGTAAATATGTTGACTGAAAGTTTAAATAACCGGAGTAGGATATTAGGCAGAATTCTATACATTTATTTGTACATCTTGTCCAGTTTTTCTTATATTTCTTACCTGGCAGTTAATGCATGGCACTTCCCTGGAATTAGACCCATTCTCCTCCGGCTACGGTGCTTCACCTAATCCCATCTTTAAATAGTTTAATGCAGGATTTACACACAGTCTATTTCAAGACAGATTTGGTTTGCAAAGTCAGGACTGATGGAAGCTAAAGAGTGGCTCCCAGACATCTGATCTAACACTTCAGAGGTACCACGAGGACACAAGGGGAAACTAGGAAACAAACCACAGTCTTTGTCCTTTATTCATATATACGTGGAGTGCACAGTTCAGTGAAAGACTCTGTAAATAATTTTACAACACTGATTGAAAAAAAAAAAAAGTTATATGCTAAATATAGTTTTTTTTTAAATTGCACGTATAAAAAAAAAAGAAAACTGCATATAAAAGATCAACCTTATCACCAAAAGAGAACTAAGAAAATAACATGTACATCTGAGTCCATAAATTAAAATATTTTTAAATTAACCCCACGTAAACTGATACTTTTGTAAAAAAAATTCAAAAGAATATTCCTTTTAAAAAATAAAAATCAAATTTGACACTATTCTTAAAAACAGTCATAAAATCCTTGTGGATATAAAATACTGAAACAATTCTTTGCAATGGTGACTATAATAAAATCCTCCTACATCCTGAGATGTGCGTTTCAGCGGAAGCAGTAGTCGAGGTGGGCGAGCAGCTCTCGGTGCTGGCTGGTGCGGTAGGAAGCTCCACAGTTTGGACACTCCAGCAAACTCTCATCTAGTAAGTTATGGACTTTAGATGGAGACTTGGTTTGATCTTGAATAGTCAGTCTCTCAAAATCCATCCTGTTACAGGAGCTGGGCTCAGAGAAACGAGACTCTCTCTGCTGTTTCTGAGACACAAGGTCAAAAAAGGCACATTATTACGCAAGAATATGACGGACACGTCAACGATCATTTCAGGACACATCTCAGAACTCACGGCAGACTCCAGGCGTGTAATCTGGTCTCTGGCTTTACGAAGCTCTTTCAGAACTTTATGCAGCTGGTGCTGTAGAGTCTGACGGTCCAGTTTTTCATTTTCAGATTCTCTGGCCGACAACTGGATCTAATGACAGTCAGTGGCATACAAAACGGGTGTTAAGGTTTTAGTTTAAAATAAAAAAAATTATTATTGTTTTTTTTTTTTCAGCAAAACCTTAAAAAACAGAAAGGAAAAAAAAGAAAAGGTCATGCAGTGTGGTTGACCATTAATAAAAATAATAATATTTGCTTATACAATAATAAATGCAATTGTATTTTTTTAATAAGTTGGTTGCACCATATGACCTTAATTTGGTGGACAACATTTTCAAATATTTATAATTTTTTTCACTTTTTTTTTTAAGTATATTAATACTATGCTCAAAACAGATTACGGACTGAATTGCATCATTTTTTTTCAGTCACACATACACACTATAAAAATAAAACAAAGTATATCATATCATTTAAGCCAGGAATGAAATCACAAAGCATGCTGGATGTTTCATTGACGGCTCTACTGTTAAAGCTGGTATTGAAGGAGGATTCAGATACCTGTTGTTCCAAAATAGCCATTCTTTTCTGCTCCTCCTGCTGAGTCATCAGGGATTTCTGCAGTAGATTCACCTTTCAAAACAGAAAACTTTTAGCTTTTAAAATAGACTTTTATTTATTTCTTTTTTTGGAAGATATTGTTTATTCACAAATAAGTTGCTTCAAATTAAATGAGTAGTTATAAAACAATATATCAGACAGGGCTGTGTTTCCTGAAAACATTGTAGGCCAGAAAGTGATTCCAACAGAAAAAAAAGTTACACGCATCTACAATCAACTATCAACTCAGATAGTCCATCTGCTATCAGTGGTTCAACCGGAACGCTAGGAAGCAACGAGAACTGTCTCTCCTCACATTAGGGACGGGCGATATATATCGCATGCGATTGTCATGCACATTTCGTCAGTAAAGCCGGTTCCCTGGTAAATTGCCATCACCTGCTTTCAAATGGAGCGCCATTTAATAGACAGAGCAGTAGATGAATCGCCTTCGATAATGAACGCGATATTGCGTAGCTTGTCAGTGATCTACTGCTCTGTCTATTGAATGGCGCTCCATTTGAAAGCAGGTGATGGTGTTTTACCGCTAATCAGGGAACCGGCTTTACTGACGAAATGCGCGTGACAATCGCATGCGATATATCGCCCATCCCTACCCCACATTACTGTAGTGTTTTTATAAAGAATATGAGCTGAACGCAGGCAGCGTACGTTATATTGTCTCTTTCAAAATTGGTGCTACACTGACGCAGAGTGACACAGAAGAGATGAATTGTTGAATAAAGTCGTTTTTTTTTTCTTCTTCGTGAACAAAAAGTATTCTCGCCGCTTCGTAACGTTACAGTTGAACCCCTGATGGCAGATGGACTATTCTGACAATGCTTCTCCAAAATGCATTTTGGGGTGGAGTATCCCTTTAAGTAAATGCATCTTGCTTTCAAAAAATTGAGTTTTTGTATCTGAAAATAAGACAAAAATACAAAAGTAAGAAATTTGCATTAAACAGAGAATGATTCCCATCTGTACCTGCATGAGTAGTTCGGCCACCCTCCTCCTCTCCTCCTCCAGCTCTCTCTGCAGTCGAGCGCTTCGCTCTGATGAACACTTCCTCTCCTCCTGCAGAGCCTCCTGCTCGCGCTTCCTCTCCTCCCGCGCCTGAACCGCTTCCCTGCTCCTCTCCTCATACCTTCCTCTCAGATCCTCCAGTTCTGTCTGGATCTGGGTGACTCGGGCGCGTTCGGCCTCAAGTTCATGCTGAGCCACCTGCCCGGACAGACCTGAAGAGACAAGAAGAGAGAATCTTACTGGATTACACAGACCCTACATGGCCATTTGGAGTATTTTCTCTTCACACTTTACCATCTGAATTGGCTTCTTTGTGCTGTTGCTGGAGTGCTTGATTTGCTTCATTTAACTGCGTCTCTAACTCTTTGGTCCTGGCCAAAACGCCCTGAACGTAGGCCTCTCGCTGCTGGTCATACACAAGCCAGTTATGGTTCTTCTCCAGGGCCTGGGCTCAAAGACAGAGAGAGGAACGACAGACAACACATGAGTCTGGAAGAAAGCACTTCTCTGAACTCTAGAGATGTGAACTCACGTCTCGCAGCTGCTCCTGAAGCACCGCAAGCTCACCAGACGGCACCTGTCAGAGACCAATGACACATACAGGTCAAAAGAAACACTGCATAAATGATCAAACCACTGGATACATTCAATAGCAAAGAAGCATCTCATAAATGAGAAGTAGGAAAGATAAAACCGTTTAGATCTTATTAACATCTTAGTATCATGAGTATAATATTTAAGTAGCAATAAACTGTAGTTCAAATATTATATTCTTAATAATATTATTTCATTATAAAGTATTCCCTCAGCACTAGGTGACTTCAGGTAAGAAGAAACTAGTTGATTGATGAAATAGTGCCATCTAGTGTGAACCTGACCACGTCTTCATTTACCTGGAAAATCCTTATGCTAAATGACAGAAAGTTACATAAGATCTGCTCATATTAATAAGCCCACAAGATGCACATAACAGAATTTAGAGAAGGCAAATCCAAGAATGTATGTGTGTGCATTTGCGTGTGTTTATAGATAAGTGTGTATAGATAGTGTGTAATATTACTCCAATTTAAAAGAACTGTTTTGTATTTTTAAATGATTAAAATATAATGTATTCCTGTGATGGAAAAGTTGATTCTGTGCTTAATTATTAATAATAGGGATGCACCGAAATGAAAATTCTTGGCCGAAACCGAAAACCGAAAAAGAGTAAACCAAGGCCGAAAACCAAAACCGAAACACCGAAAGAAATTATGCCCATTATTATTACCATTGCATTTATTGCTATGACCGTGTACTAACTTTACTAAAATTAAGACATTGCAATTGCATAAATTAATATTAAAGTTTCAAAGATAATTACAATTACATAACTTATTTTAAAAAAAAAACATAAAAATAAATAATTACAAATGATGCAAATATTTATTAAGCACATTGCAACAATGCACAGTATAAAATAAAATTCAAACTAAAAATGTATCCCACTCATGTGTATATTTAATAATAATGTACAGGCCTACTGGCCTGCAGAAAGGTTTTAAAATGAACAGTTCTCTCATAAAAACAAAGTGCATTTAGGTGAAGTGCATTTGAAATTTTTCTATGTAGGACTAGAAAGTGCATTACTTCTCCAGTAGGCAAGACTGTTATCACTTCTGGGGATGGGGACTTCAGACAGATAACCATCTAGCTGTTGAGCAGTTGAGCTTGTCATCTGCCTGACATTTGAGAAATATTTGAGAGAGTGTATTTAAATAGGGCCAGGGTATAAATAAACATTTTTATCAAATTAAAGCAGAAATCTAGCAGAAAATCTAGCATAAATATGGCTACAATCTGATATTATGTATGTATATATGTTTGTGTGTGTGTGTGTGTGTGTATATATAGTAGTATATATATATCTTAGTAGCCTAAGAACAAAAATTTTCGGTGGCCGAAATTTCGGTGCATCCCTAATTAATAATAGTTCTTATTATTATCAATGTTGCTTAATTTATTTTATTTTTTTAGGAAACGTCACTGTTCTGTGATGAACAGAAATCTCAAAACAACAGTATTTATCTGAAATAGAATTTTTTTGTAACTTGTATACAATTGTACAAAAATAAAATTATGTACATGTGTATGTATATATTAATATTTTCTGTTTAATTATACTTACACTGAACTTTTGAATGGTAGCAAATTGTGATTTCCACAAAAATATGAAGCAGCGCAACTCTTTTCAACATTATGTTAATTTTTCTCAAGCTACAAATCCCCATATTAGAATAATTTCTGCAGGATCATGTGACACTGAAAACTGGAGTAATGATGCTGAAAATTCAGCTTTGCATCACAGGAATAAATCCCAAATTTAAATCAATTCAAAAAGAAAACAGTAATAATAACTGTAATAATATTTCAATATATAACTGTATTCTGGATCAAATTAATGCAGCCTTGGTGAACAGAAGAGATTTTTTTTTTTATATTTTAAAAATCACAATTATTCCACCTTAAATTATTCAATACATTGTAAGCTTAACATGTTTCACGGTACATTTGTAAATAAAATGAATGAAATCCACATGAAGCCGGTTCAGAAGTCGACTCCCCTACCTTTTGTTTCTCAAGCATGTCACATCTCTCAGAAACGGCACAGTACTTGTTTTTCAGGTCTTGGGTCTCCTTTGAGAGATCCTGGAGCTGTCTCTCTCTTTGTTCAGCCTCATGTTGTTTCTGCTGCAGCTGGCTGTGCAGTGAAGACACCACGTCTCCGTGATCAGCTCGCAACTGCTGTCTGAGACCTGAGATCTCCTTCTCCTTCTCCAGCAGCTGCTGCGAGCTCCTCTCCCTCAGCGTCTCCAGAGACACGATCCTCTGCCACACCACAGAGTCGAAGAAATTAAAAATAGCTTTATAGTACTAAAACTGCTAGAAAACCCAAAACCAAAATTCTGAACAAGTTATGTTCCAAATATGAGGGTGATATCTCAAAAAATGAGCTTTCAGTGAGATTTTATTGGGTGCAGTACCAAGCTTCTCCACTAGATGGCCCATTAGTGACCATTTAAGGGCGCTTGCATTTGCATAAAATGGTTTGAGTGACGTGAAACATGTTTTTCCATAGTTTTCTCAATATTTATGAAGTATACATCACAAGCAGACGTATTAAGGGTCAGTATGGCAGTATTTGATTTCAATTCAACCCAAATAAACATGCTATGAGAACCCTGGACTTGCGTTGTAGTTCTATTGTTCTAATCTATTGTTTTTCTACATATTCAAAACACTTTTAGACCTTTTTTTCTCAAAAAATACAATGGATGTTATCTTTTGAACACTCTCCATTCAATTGAACAAATATTTTTTTTTACTGATGTTTCATGATTTCAGCTATGCATCACTATTTCAAAGTAAAGGTCAGTGACAGTTAACAGGCTAAACAAAGCCCCTTCAGATTATTGGTATGAGGGCATGACTTCACCTCCAGGAGCTTGGCTTTGTCTGAGTCTGGTTGTGTGTTTTGATGTCTCTTCGTGTCCTCCAGACTCTTCTTCAGCTGCTGGTTCTCTCTCTTCAGTCTCTCGATCTCCATCTCCACTGATTTTGAGCTGCTGCTTTTAAAGCCCAGTTTATTTGCGATAGTCTCCTTGGCCCCCTTCGCCGCCATGTCTGGACTGATGTCTGGGCATAAAAATATTTTTTTTCTTTTTTTGAATAATGGTACAAAACTCACCATTACAAAATCGAAACCAACTTTCATCTAAAAAGCACAGCACGGATATTAGAAATACTAAAAAGCGAACGTCCTGTTTAAGAGTGTTATACAAATTAATCTAAATCAACGATTTACTTACGACAAGAATGCGTGCTTAATTGTAGTAGAAATATATCAGCATCAGTCTGTGGAAACGGTTCTGTTTCACTTCCGTGATAATGAAAACAAGTTTAAATACGGCGCGTCCTGCGTCATATCCGGGACTCGCGTAAAGACAGATTGCGCGCTGAGATTCTGTAACGACTCGAGCGAGAAGAAATCTCTCGCAGGCAAGGTGTGATGATGCTGTCTAAAACTAAACTAATGTGTAATGTAAAACTTTGCATAATAATAAAAATCTGTAATGTAATCCACAGTGTATACAAACAGTAAAAGTAACCATATGCTACTAAATAAGACAACAATAACCCTGCATATGTGCACTACCTGTCAAAAATGTGGAATAATTGTATACGTATGAATTTTATTTTATTTTTTTTGTCTCACCAAGGCTGCATTAATTTGATCAAAACCCTGTAATGTTGTAAAATAGTATTGCAATTTAAAATAACTATATATATAATTTTATTTAATTAATTAATTAATTGATTTATTTATTTTTTTCTGTGATCAAAGCTGAAAGCTTGTGTCATTACTCCAGTCACATTTAGTGTCACATGATCCTTCAGAAATCATTCTAATATACTGATTTGGTGCTCCAGAAACATTTCTTGAAAACATTTGTGCTAAATGCATTAATTTATTCATTCATTATAATAATTTTATTTATTTATTTAGCAGAAAATTTACACTTTGATGAATAGAAAGTAAAAAAAAAGTAAAATAGAAATGTTTAGCATGTTTTAGTGTAATTTCTAATTAATTGAATGCATCCTTGCTGAATACAAGTATTAATATATTTTAAAAAATCACTAGCCACAAACCTTTAAAATGTAGTATTAGTTACATTTTGAAATAGACGACATAAGTCAAGTTTTATATTATACATTTAAAAGCATCATAAAATTAGTTGCAAAATGATTGTTTTTGATGACTCAGTTATATTTGAGGGCATTGGCAGATGCAGTGTTGAATACCTTCTCATCACTCGGAGTCACTGATCTGATGCTGGCAAATGAGAAGAGTGTGAAAGTTTGCAGCAAGGTCAGCGGTGCTGCTGTGCGGGGGATGATGTTTGGGTTTTAGTGCTGCATCTGCACTCAACTGCAGTAATCTACACTAATGACACTGCAGGCTGATGCAGCTGTTTATCACTCACTAGAACACACACACACACACACACACACACACACACATTCGCCCTACAGAAGTACAACATGGGCCTCCTTGTAGGTAAACTGTAGTAGAGGGTTTGTTCGAGATTTGGGTCAGAAATCCTCCACACTCTTGCAGCAGTATTCCTTTGTGCTTAGTAATGCAGCATCCATTCTAGAAATCCAGCTAATCCAGGATTCTGCAAGAGATGATGGAAAGAGCTTGAGTCTGTCAGGACTTCCAGATGAATAAATACTGAATGATGGGAGTCCACACACAGAGTCTTCAGCACAAACACATGTGATCTGTGCATCTTAGTGGATGAAATGAAACTGCAGCTCACACACTTCTGTCAGTCATCATCCAGTTTGGTGTACAGAACATTCGAGCAGCGTAAGATCGTTTGTAATTGTCGCATGCAGCAGATTTAGAGGGTAGACTGCAGTTCCTCATTAAATATCTATTCCCTCCTGGCTGCCTACTGTTCATCTTCCCTGGAGACTTTCTCATTCCACCCCTTCACCGTTCGCTTCACTGGAGAATGGCAGCCATCATTTATTTTTTCTCTTATTCTGACCTTCTGTTTGTTCTTTTATTATATATATGACTCATTCCAATAGTCTAGTTCTCTATCTATCTATAGTCAAAGTCTCTGTGATCTTCTTCTCCCGTCTCTTTCCGCTGTGATCAAGTAACGGAACAGAAATAAACTGTTTTCTCCATGCTGTCTTCAGTATGTCCAGTTTAATTCTCATATCTCACACTCCTGAAGAGGGGTTAGATGGGATCCCTGGCACCAGAAGAATCAAACTTAGTCCCCCTAATAACTGAGGACAAAGAATGATCCAGCAGTCAGACAACGAAGGGAACTCACAGCTGTTTCATATATTTTGAATGCTTTATTCGGTTTCCCTGCGGTGGATACATAGAGGGAAAGAGTGCTGCTTACAAGACTATCAAAATATTAGAGAAAGATGGGTTGCATGCAAAAATAAGTGCACAATGTTTGTATTAGCTAAATATTTAATTCATCTGAGCTCTTCATCATTTTATCAGGATGGATTGAAAAAACAAAAATGCTGACGTATGAGTCAAATGACCCATGAGTCAAAAGATATTAAGAACAATAAAATGTATTATAAACCATTTTAAAAAAAAAGATATAAATAACTACATGGATTTAACCAACTAGACCTACCATAAATATATATTACACATATCACAATTCTCTAGTCTAGCATATGCAATATCATCGAATCTAAACAGAAGTGAAATGCACAAAAGCTTCATCCATTCACAACCAGAGAATGATGACATCACTGCCCCTCGTTACAAACCCAACATCCCAAATCTCATCAATTTACATTCCTCTTTATATACAAGCTCATAGACTCGGTATTAGCAGTCAAATGTCCCGTTTGGATCTACAGGATGGGTTCATATACACAATGGCTGATTAATACAATATTGCAAGATTCGGTTGTGATTTGGCTACATTTAGCTCCAGATATTTCAGATTACACAGTGTATATAAATAACCCACCAACACGGTTCAATACAAAGGTTTGCAGCAGACACAGTGTGTTTTTAGAAAGGCTATTATTTTACCATGTGATGAAAATCCATTTAGCCTGTGAGCGCTTGCATAATTCTTTATCAAAAGGGCTGTGGATTATTTTAGGGTTGTTAGCTACATCTTCTGCAGGCAGAACTTTCAAGAACAGTCACATTTTCTTGAGATAAAGGCAAATGAAAAGAGAGCAAGGAAAATAAAGATTTGATTGGCATTTGACACTTTTAAATGAAAAACAAAGAATAATTATAACAGTATCGTGATATAAAACTCCAGCTGTCTGATGGCAGAAAAGAAATCAAAAATGTTTTTCAAAAGTGTAGAGTATATAAGGACATGAGAATAAATCAAAAATATAACTCTTGTTACTAAGATATCTCTCTTCTTTACTCACAGGTTCTCAGAGGTTTTGAAAGCTGAACGAATCAGGACGTGATCACACTGAGGAGATCCTCTTCATCACATGTGAGCCACTTGACGATCTTCAGAACAACTGGCGGTTGATTTGCACTGGTTGGAGTAATCGGACAAACCCATGTCTGTATTTCTGTTTGGCTCATTTTCTGCTTCTGGAGAAGGAAAAGTACTTTGGCTTGACCTGCAATTCTCCTCAATGCCGGCTTGTTCATGTCCAGGTGTGAGAGACTCCAAGGAAGTGCCGAGGAATGAACGCGAGAATAAAACTCTTACTCTTTTCTCGTTGATGTGTGTGATTTCAGTGAAGCATCTCGTTCCATCTGTTTGAAGGATGTTGCAGATCAAGGTTTCTTTCAGAGAGCGAAGTCTTCTGCTTATCGATCGCGTATCGTCACAGCAGCAGCGGGGCAAAACTAAAGGGCCGTGGTGTTCGGGTCAGTGGTCTGATGTGAAGCTGGATTCCGTGGCACACTCACTGCTCTCAGTATTTGACATGAACTGAAAAACACAGATAAATCACGTTAGTGATGTAAAAAAACACTAGTTTCATTATTATCTTATTTCTTTATCTTGTATATAATTTATCTTACATTTTTGAGTCAGATCTGCTCACTCCGAACATCATGAATTGCATACTGGGATAAACTGTATTAAAGGAATCAATTTCATTTTCTCTGGTCTGTTAAAAAATGTACACTACCATTCAGTCGTTTGGGGTCGGTAAGATTTGTTGAATTTTTTGAAATATGTCTCTTATGCTCACAAAGGCAGCATTTATTTGATTTTTTAAAAATGCTAATATTCAGAAATATTTTTACCATTTAAAATAACTGTTTTCTATTTGAATGCATTTTAATTTATTTAAATTTTAATTTAATCATTCTAATATGCTGATTTGCTGCTCAATTAGCATTTTTTATTATTATCAGTGTTGAAAACAGTTGTGTCTCCTGATGTTTTTGGAAACAGATACATTTTTTCCCAGGATTTTTTGATTAATAGAAATGTAAAAAATTATAGATAGATAGACAAACAGACAGACAAAATCCAGTCCTGTCCTTTTTACTATTAAATGCCCTGTTCACTCTGAAAAGTGTCACATAATGGAAGTAAATGGGTTGCGAGTGCGGTTTCATTGATGTTAAATCAGGGAGAGATTAGACTGGATTCTGTTAGTTACCATCAATGATTTATTTAACAGTGTAAAACATTGGTCTGTCATACACTACATCCATCTAGTGGGTCATTTCTGAGTCATTTGCATTTCATTTATTCAAGTCATTAAATGCAGTCCATCTAAATGTCTTCTAATCAGCCACAGCTTTGAAGAGCATTTTTCTCACAATAAGAAGAAAAGGCTGAATGTCCACTGGGAAAAAGTAGCAGTATTTAAACACTTCAAAAGCACAATCTCCAGCCACAAAGGAATCTCTGCTTCCTGACCTACTTAGATGTCCTATGCATAGAGTAATGATTCAGATCATTTGTTCTGCATAAATATCCAGCATAGTTAGAGATGGCTTACTTGACAGATTGACTGCGCATGCTACGATGATGATGGCTCCTCCCACTAGAGAGACCACAGAGAGCAGCTTGGCCACGCGACCCAGACGCCGCGCTCCGTCGATGTTCCCCTGCTCCAGACTGTTCCTCGACTAACAGAACATGACAGTGAGATCTGAGCTTCCATTAAAGCACTTTACATATTCACCACTGTAACACACAATGAACAATTCAGTCTGGTTTACTGCAGGAAAAAGAATAACTTCTGTTCCTTCACAGACAAAAGAAACATTCTATGAAGCAAGTGATTCTTACTTTTTAAAAGGATTTTAAACATTATATTAAACTTACAATGTGTTAGAATGTAAATCTAATTATTAAAATGTAATATAAAATAGGATATAATTATTCCTCCAGAAAAGTAATAGGGTTGATGGTAACTGGGTTGACACTTGAAGTCTTGTGCTCAAAAAAAAACAAACAAAAAAAAACCATAAATAACTAAATATATATTATTATTATTAGTATATATTTAATAAATAATTATATATTTTTTTATGTCCATATACTGTATTTTTAATTATGTGTATATTTGCTAATTGGATGGGGGGGGGGGTCTAAATATGTTTTTGTATATTAAATACATACAAATACTGGAAGTTATTGGATTTTTATATTTTTAGTCAAATTATATTATCAACACATTTAAGTGTTTAAAAAATATTAACTTTTAAAACAAATATCTAAGAAAAAAACGAAAACAATATAAACACAACGTTGAAATGTAGCATATTAGGGACACAAATCTTGTAAAACTACGTAATGTATGTAACTATTACATACCATGATGGAGTAAACGAATCCCACGATGTTGATTGGCCAGGCAGGGCAGAAGCAGGCGATGATGGCGAGGATGAGGTAGTCTTTGGGTTTGGAGCGGTCCATCGGGGGGTTGGTGGCGATACTGGAGTGACGTGAAATGGAGGGCCGTGGGGAGAACGCTGTGTAGGCGATGGAGCTGGAGCGGCTGCCCGTCCGAGTGCGGCCCACATGTGGATGGTGAGAGTGAGGGAGAGAATGATGCCGGCGAGGAGGAGATGAGACAGTGGGTTTGGAGGTAGAAACATCATTTGGGGAAGAACAAATCCTATCGACTAAAAAAACAAAAAAACAGAGGATGTAAGCAAACTAAATGATGTGACAAAAGTACACATTCTTAAAGAATTCACACAGCACTAGTGAAATGTTTGGATTATTTTTTGGTGTATTTAAAAAAAAAAAACAGTTATATTGTGAAATATTTTTATTATTTAAAATAATTGTTTTCTATTTGAATATATTTTAAAATGTAATTTATTCCTGTGGTCAAAGCTGAATTTTCAGCATCATTACTCCAGTCTTTAGTGTAACATGATCCTTCAGAAATCATTCTAATATACAGATTTCCTGAAACATTTCTTATTACTATCAATGTTAAAAACAGTTGTGATGTATTTTTCTGCTTATTTTTCTGGAAACTGTGATATATATGGGGTTATACCTCTATATTTTGACCACGAACTGAGTTTTGTGGAGAAAATGTTCGTCTAGCAAAGAAGAAAATACGTAATAAAACCAATTTCGCATTTAAATTTTTTTTGGGGGGTGGTTTGCAGACCTTCTCATTTGCATGTGCAAAATTTCACTAGCTTGCTCACCTGATGCCCACCCTCAGTCCTCTCTAAAAGCAGACGGCTCGCTCGCTCAACACAGCCCAGAGTTACAATACGCCATAATTCCAGCCAATCAGAGACAAAGCTGCTAAACTATGGTTGGTTGCTTTGACAACCAATCAAGACATCCCCTGCATTACTGACAATAGCAGAGGAAATGTTAGAGGCATGTTAACTGCAAAAGAATTCGGAATTAAGGTGAAGAATTAGGTGTGAATTCACCAGGAACCATTTAGTCTGCAGCACCACCATTTTCCAGAACTACAAACTTCCTGGAGTCAGGTAAAGAGTCCTAAAAAATGACCCCTATTAATAAGAATCACATACTGAAGCGTATTAAAATACTTAGACTAATTTTTTTTACAGGCTTTATAGAAAGCACCACAAGGTGAAGAATTTTTCTTGTAAGTTTTAGGCGTAAAGTTTTAGTCCATCTCGAAGTTTTTATCTGTAAAAAAAAATAAATCTGCTTAATAATTATACACACCTAAATATAAGGCATTATTCACTTCCAGCCTTGAATGAACAATAATATATACAGGTGCTGGTCATATAATTAGAATATTATCAATTGATTTATTTCACTAATTCCATTCAAAAAGTGAAACTTGTATAGTATATTCATTCATTACACATAGACTGATATATTTCAAATGTTTATTTCTTTTAATTTTGATGATTATAACTGACAACTAAGGAAAATCCCAAATTCAGTATCTCAGAAAATTAGAATATTGTGAAAAGGTTCAATTTTGAAGACACCTGGTGCCAGTGGTGGGTAATACTGCAAAATTTGGTATCGATCCGATACCAAATACATATAGGGTCAGTATTGCCGATACCGATACGATACTTTTTACTTAAAAAGGTCTAGGTGCAGTAGGTCTATGTCATTATTTCTGTGGTGAATGAATTATCAATTATTTATGCAATATTTTTTATTAATGTATTGAAGTCCACAAAATTATTAGTTATTAGACACTGTAGAATGAATTCTTTACAGCCTTTAAAAAAAAAAAAAAAGATAAAAAAAATATCTCCCTTGTTTCTGGTTTTAAAAGCAAATGAAATAAAGTGCACACAATTATTACTGAAGAACAAACAAATAACAAATATACCTGTGCAATTACATTCCCTGAGCCCCCCTTCTGAATGTGCTATCAGCTTCGCTCACTCTGTTCGCTGATCCTCGGCACATTGTGTCAGTGAGTCATGTGACGACACAACAACGAATCACATCAGAGCAGCAGGAGGGGGAGGAGTAGCAAAGTGGGCCAGGATGTGAAAGCAGCGTTTGTTCAGGATTGTAGAGGTAGAAGACACGAGCAAAGTATAATGAACATAGATGAGATATTTAAATTAAAATATTGATTCAATTACAATTGTATTGATCTGATACCAATACCGGTTTTGGCATCGATACTATTGATATTTAGATCGATCCACCCACCCCTACCTGGTGCTACACTCTAATCAGCTAATTAACTCAAAACATCTGCAAAGCCTTTAAATGGTTTCTCAGTCTAGTTCTGTAGGCTACACAATCATGGGGAAGACTGCTGACTTGACAGTCATCCAAAAGACGACCACTGACACCTTGCACAAGGAGGGCAAGACACGAAAGGTCATTGCAAAAGAGGCTGGCTGTTCACAGAGCTCTGTGTCCAAGCACATTAATAGAAGGGCGAAGGGAAGGAAAAGATGTGGTAGAAAAAAGTGTACAAGCAATAGGGATAACTGCACCCTGGAGAGGATTGTGAAACAAAACCCATTCAAAAATGTGGGGGAGTGGACTGCAGCTGGAGTCAATGCTTCAAGAATCACTACACACAGACGTATGCAAGACATGGGTTTCAGCTGTCGCATTCCTTGTGTCAAGCCACTCTTGAACAACAGACAGCGTTAGAAGCATCTAAAGACAAAAAGGACTGGACTGCTGCTGAGTGGTCCAAAGTTATGTTCTCTGATGAAAGTGAATTTAGCATTTCCTTTGGAAATCAGGGTCCCAGAGTCTGGAGGAAGAGAGGAGAGGCACACAATCCACGTTGCTTGAGTTCCAGTGTAAAGTTTCCACAGTCAGTGATGGTTTGGTGTGCCATGTCATCCCAGTGGCACAAAGTGCCAAAGCTACCAGTTCCTGGTTTAAGGACCATGGTATCCCTGTTCCTAATTGGCCAGCAAACTCGCCTGACCTTAACCCCATAGAAAATCTATGGGGTATTGTGAAGAGGAAGATGTGATATGCCAGACCCAACAATGCAGAAGAGCTGAAGGCCACTATCTCATAACACCTGAGCAGTGCTACAGACTGATCGACTCCATGACACGCCGCATAACTGCAGTAATTCAGGCAAAAGGAGCCACAACTAATCATTGAGTGCTGTACATGCTCATACTTTTCACGTTCATACTTTTCAGTTGGCCAAGATTTCTAAAAATCCTTTCTTTGTATTGGTCATAAGTAATATTCAAATTTTCTGAGATACTGAATTTGGGATTTTCCTTAGTTGTCAGTTATAATCATCAAAATTAAAAGAAATAAACATTTGAAATATATCAGTTTTTGTGTAATGAATGAATATAATAGAAAAGTTTCAGTTTTTGAATGGAATTAGTGAAATAAACTTTTTGATAATATTCTAATTATAAGACCAGCACCTGAATATCAGTTATAAATAAGTAAATACAATATGAATAGTTATTAAGACAACTGGTAAATTGTGCTTGGAAAAAGTGTGATCAGAATATCAACTAGAATAATAATTATGCACGCACTGTATTTTTCCTCTGCTGTTGTCAGTAATCCAGGGGATGTTGTTATTGGTTGCCAAAGCAGCCAATCATAATTTAGCAGCTTTGTCTCTGATTGGCTGGAATTATGGCATATTGTAACTCTGGGTTGTGTTAAGCGAGCGAGCCGTCTGCTTTTAGAGAGGACTGAGGGCTGGCATCAGGTGAGCAAGCTAGTGAAATGTTGCACGCGCAAAAGAGAAGATCTGCACAAACCCAAAAACTTATTTTAAATTATTTTCGTGCACTCTAAGTACTTTCTTTTTTGCGATGAATATGATCTTTCACACTCAAAATTGTAGCAGAGATATAACCCCATGGATAAACTACCATTTAACAGTTTGGAAAAGAAAGATAAAAAAACAAAACAAAAAAAAAAACATACTTTTATTTAGCAAGGACACATTCATTTTTTTTTACATTAGACCTTTCTAATGTTAAATACGATTTCAGTTTCAAATAAATGCTGTTCTTTTGAACATTGATGAATAAGATGAGTTCTACAAAAATATAAAGCAACAAAAATAGTTTTTAACATTAATAATAAGAAGCATTATTATAAGCATCAGTGCAGCATAGAATTTCTGAAGGATCATGTGACACTGGAGACTGAAGTAATGATGCTGAAATTCAACTTTGCATCACAGTAATAGATGACATTTTAAAATATATTCAAAAAAGAAAACAAATTGTACTATAATATTTTTAGCTGTCTGCTATCATTGATTGTCTCACCATGTTTTCCTCCAATTGTGATGCTGATAGAAACGCAGGATAGCATGCTCTTTAAAACAACTTTGATTAAATAGCCACCAATGCAATTAATTCACTAATCTCTGCCATGCCTTTCAGCCCCTCCTGCCAGAAAGCCACTTTGGCCATTTAAATCAGGATGCACCACTTTCATTTAATTAAGAGCATTTACAACTCACTCAGCGACTGTAAAAAGAAGAGAAATAAAAATCCCTCTCTTAACCTCAAACGAACTCCTCAGAGCATCACCGAGCACAATAAACACCAAAGTTGTCATGAGCTGCTGTGCTTGTCCAGCTCTCAGTCATTCTGTGGTGAGTAACAAAGAAATGCCCCTCAGAAGAGCCTGTGCATTATTTACAATGATCAGATTTTCTGTGCGGCAAACTATTCCTCTAGCAGTGCTGCTGGGAAGTGCTTTCTAAATTAATCATCTTCACTTTTAGCTTTTATTTTTGCTTTTTTAAACCTATTTGCTTATTCAATCCTGAAAGTATGCATTATATATTTATTATTTTAATATTCTCAATATTTTTGTGTGACCAGGATCAGAAAATAACCAGGGATTTCAGCAATAATAATATATTTCCCAGATATTTAAAATGCGGGGACAGAATGTACCTCTGTAGTGAATTGCTCTTTTTGATTTGGTACCTAGTGTTTGTTTGATTTAATGATATTCTATTCTCGGCCTGTCTATTTCTGGTTTAAGTGGCTCCGCAGTGACTCGCTCCTACAGTGGCTGTAGTTGCCTGTACCTGTCAGATATCTGTATGTTGAATATGTGTCTAATGAAACGGTTTTACTTAAAAAAAAAAAAAAAAACTCTAAAGACTGAACATGAAGAAAACTCCTAGACCTGACACAGGAATTTACAGCTGCTTTTGTGTTTGAAATCAATTTGGGTCAGAGTTGTTATTGTTAATTAAGACTCATTTAAATTGAAATTAAAATATGGATTAAAAACAGTATCGAATTGGTATTTGATATTGAATCTGTTTTGTTATTGTTAACTTACACTATTAAAAATAGCTGAAATAAAGGTGAAGATGAAATGAAAATAAACACAATTTGTCAATTTTTATATTGATTTGGTTCACTATTGTTAAGATTACAAAAAAAATCTACCTTTATTTACCTTTATCGTAAATGAAGGTAGATAAAATAAAATGAAGTTGACAAACGTAAACTTAAAACAATAAAGCAATATTTAGCACCTAACTAAAAAAGTACTATGTCCTAAACCTGAACTGAAAAAATAATACATAAATAATAATAATACACATATATAATAAACAAACAGGTGAAAATATATAAATAAAAGCTTATTCAAATTATTAATAAACAAATACAACTACATTCTATAGACAAGTAATATATAAACATAATATATGTGTGTGTGTGTGTGTGTATATAAGCTAATTCAGATTATTAATAAATTCAATAATAGCATATGAATATTCCTAAAATCATTTTACGTCTATTTTTTTTTTCAGCTGCAGTTTTTGAGCTCTAAAAACACTCACTCTCTCATCATCTCCGTTTAATTACATGTCATTTTTAAAGTCTTTATCCTGATTGCTGTTTGCAAATGACCGGAGTGTGACTGGCACAGCAGGACCTGAAAGTGTTTTCTTCCTGGAGACAGAGCAGACGCTTTCATTTAAATTATTTGTATCCCTTTCCCCTCACACAACCCTCCCAGAATGACATATTATTGATGAAATGATGAACTACCACTCTCAGCTTTCTCCTTGACTGTAACGGTGACCTCTCCCGAGCGCCGCACGTCCTCATTGGACTGCTGGGGGAAAGTGAGGGGGCGCAGACATGGGAAAGAGTCCGATCCGACCCCGGTGGTCCCCGGCTGGTTTGTGACAGGCTCCTCGTCCTGGGTACAAACCAGAGAGCCCAATGATGCCTGACGGTACTTGGTTTCCATAAAGACGGCGGAGGGTGCGAATGTGGCAGTGCAGTGTTGATGTTCAGACGGTGTCCCGTGTGACTACAAACAGGAGAAAAATAGTGAGATTTATGTGCACAGGAGATGAATCTCATTACCATCGGAGATGAGTGCACAGAAATGCATGATGAGATGCAAACTCATGCTCCAGATCATAGTGTCAGCACACACATCATATCCCTCACACTTCGGCATCCCAGAGAGGTATTTTCACACAAAACAACTGCTCCGTTAAAATATATATATATATATATATTTTTTTTTTATCATAGCAATGGTTTGTTCATTAGCCTTATGCATGCTTGTTTAACACGTAGGTCATGAAACTGACCTCAGTTACAGAGATAGATCTTACAACATTCCTTTTCACAGGAGGATAATTCATATAGATTCCAATAATAGATTTTAGTAACGTTAAAACTATATTTATTAAACTATACAAGTCAGTAAAATACGTCCCAATGTGCCGTGACAATACCGGAAAATGTGGTCATTTTCAGCTAGGACATTATTTGATTTTCTTTATTTTCGTTTTTCTAATATAAAGGTTAAAAGAGATAGTTAAACTCACGAATTAACGTAAAATCGTCACAGTAAATACTGTATGTAGGAACATATGTTGAAAACATGAGGGCAAACAGACAAAGCCGTGGGGAAAAGAGGAGACATATGGAGGAGAGAGAGAGAGAGGGAGAGGGGGGGCGGGGTGTTAAACATATTTTAGTCCATAGTTCATATATAAGATACCCTATAACGACGAATATGAAGATTGATTAATAACACAATGTATTTTACACTGTAAGCTCTTCTTTTTTCTCATGCATCCATAACACAGGTAGGATACAATTCACCTATCCAGGTCGGGAAACGTTTTGTTTTCTAATAAAACAAAGGGATGTCTCTCCCACAGACATAAAAAAATAATTCAGACGTTGATTAATAGGGTACACACATATACATATATCACATAAATAAACAGCTACCTTACACCGCGCGATTCCAGTCAGTGTGAGGTCAGAGTCGCACGTACGCCTTTAGTTCATTTGCATGAACGCTCGCTCGGCCGATTCGAAAGAAAATTCTATATTCCAGTGTGACATTCAAATATACATCAAAGGAAAAATGCCGCGTGAATGGCGCGCTGCTGTGGTGTGGTCTGCTGCTGGGATCATCACTGACTGCAGCCTCACACTCACTGACTGACGGGAGGAGAGAGACAACAACAGCGTGACACGAGCACACTACACGCGCTGGAAAACACTGCCATTTATATATACAAAAATACAATTATGAAGGCTGATTATATGCAATAGCCCATGAAAATTAAATAGATACACGGTGCAATTAAAAAGCATTTCGACAAAATAAATGACACATTTAAGCAGAATTACTCAGTAAGAATGTAACATTGCAATGTAAACTCACTAATTTAAGATAGGCTACACTGAAAAAGAAAGAAGCAATTTTTTAAGGGGAAAGTATTAATTACATTATAGTGTTTATAATAAATTATAATTGGAAGCCTTTTGTAATAAACTTTTTTTTTTTTTATGAAAGTATTACAGTTTTTCTCGATTGCTTAAACGCTATAACCAGGCTTTTAAACTAAAATTTCAAAACCATAACGCCATTTATCAAAAAGCACACTTATTTCACTAAACTATAAACACTATTCCCTGTTTTGACACATGAGTCAGATGAGTCACTGCAAAACTCTACACACAAATCCCTTCATTTCTCATTGCCTAGACCATGTGGTCATTTAGAAAGCACTAGCATTCAATATTGTTCACTCAAGTCAGCATAGTTTCAGCTCAATTAGCACACAATTCCCCAGGTGAAAACACTAAGAGTCAAAATTTAGCACACATCAATCAGAACTTTCAAGATACATAAAAGTGCCAGAGTCAGTTAATTTGAGCTTTGGAACAATGGTTCCACAAAGAAATGAAGGAAGAGGTCGTGGTGAAGGAGGAGGAAGAGGAGTAAGAAGAGGAAGAGGAGGATGTGGTGAAGGATGACGAGGAGGAGGAGGAGGAGGAGGAGGAGGAAGGGCAAGGAGACACCAGTCTTGGATGAAATTAGAGCCACTTTAGTTGATCATGTCCTTGTCCCATGGCATGACTATGAGGGAGGCTGGGCAATGAGTACAGCCTAATTTGAGCCGCTTCACCATCGCCTCCATCATTAGAACTTTCAGGGAGGAAAACAGGTAGGTGTACTTAACTTGTGCTGTACTCTGTGCTTTGACATCACATCTACTGTTGCACTATGTAATATGTACTACTGTAATAAAGAAATGCATCAAATGGCCTCGCATACAGATAGTTTCAGTATATTTCCATTTTTTCCTGTAAAAAGGATGTGTGAGTTAGTTATGCTTCCAGTAGTGCTTCTATTTTTTTAGGACACAGAGACGACCACCTGGTGGAGGCAGGCTAAGGCTTTTGACCGAGGAGCAAGAGAGGGAGCTTGTAAACATGGTCATTGCCAATAATGTAATCCGCCTGCGAGAGATTCAAAGGAGAGTGATTGAGGATAATAATCGTTTTCGAGGAATAAATGCCATCAGCCTCTCCACAATGACTGCATCCTCCGAAAGCACCAGTTCCCGATGAAACCGGTATACCGCGTCCCTTTTGAATGAAACTCTGACAGAGTGAAAGACCAACGAGTGGAATATTTTCAGGTATGAATTTTGATATCGCATGAAGTATTGTGTACCATCAGAGTCCATTTGTGCCCTCTTGAACTGTGCTTCAGCATAGTGATTTACTCTACTGTGTTTCATGTGTTTTGCAGAGAATCTTTGAGATTGAAGGCTGGCCTGTTCCCCATGAAATTATCTTTGCAGATGAGGCTGGTTTCAACCGGACCAAAAGCAGGAGAAGGGGGAGGAATATAATTGGTCATCGGGCTATTGTAAATGTCCCTGGTCAGCGCAGAGGGAATGTCACTATGTGCGCAGCCATCAGCCAACGAGGGGTACTCCACCGCCATGCCATTTAAGGACCCTATAACACTATGCTCCTCCTTGCTTTCCTTGACAGTCTAAGAGAGCATATGTTCCAGTTGGACCCCAGGGAACCAGCACAACCAGAGCACCCTCACTACGTTGTTGTTTGGGATAACGTCAGCTTTTTACCAATGGTTTACTGGTTTACCAATAACCCGAGATTTTCAAACATCTTTCTGCCTGCATACTCTCCCTTTCTAAACCCAATTGAGGAGTTTTTTTCGGCATGGCGGTGGAAAGTGTATGATCGAGAACCTTATATGCGTGTTCACCTCGTCCAGGCCATGGAAGAAGCCTGCCAAGATGTGCCAGGGGTGGATCAGGCATGCAAGAGGATTTTACCCCCGCTGCCTGGCTAGGGCTAATATAGCCTGTGATGTGGATGAGATTCTCTGGCCTGACCCAGACCAAAGACGGGAGGCTGAGGTGGAATAATCTTTTTTTTTTTTTTTTTTGCACGGTGTAGTACATGAATGAATAAAAATGTGCCAATGTATCCATTGGTTGTGTCTTTTGTTCATCATGTGAAAAGGTTTGTGAGGAGGGGAACCACAAGTAACATAAGATACCAGTTTTGGAAATGTTGTTTTGAATTTATTGCACCAGTGTGTGAGACTATGTTGTAGTGTCTGAGGGCAAAGTTTGGTTTTTCAGCAAGAGTGAAAGGTTTTGAGTGTAGAGCTTCATTTTGACCTGAAAATAGGTTGCTTGGGGAAACTGGGTGAGACGTTATGGATTTGTGTTTACAGTTTTGAGAATACGGGGCATAGTTTCAAGAAATGTGTTTAACCTGTCACTCATGTGACTCAATTTATGTTTTCAAGTGATATAACTTCTGATGATTTCTAAAATGTGATCGAGAAAAAGGCAATGAGGAAGTCTTTTTTTTTTTTTTTTTTTTAAACAAAGGTCAAAACTCCTTTTGTAATGTAGACTTCTGAGGGTGCACTCTTGTCATAAATTCATCTATTACTTTTCCTACATAATTTTTTACAAAAAATATTGTTAAAATATATATTTGGGAGTCTTAGACCTTTCCAACGATATATACATATAGTTTGTCAAGATTAGATTAGATTGTAATATAGTATAGTCAACGTAGGCGTCCCGTATACGGGACGGGGTGACAATTAACAGGTTAAGCAATCGAGTAAAACTAATTTATACTTTGCTATTGATATATTTTCTTTTTAAATATATTTCCCCATAACTCCACTGGAATACAGCAGACAATGGCACCTTTGGAACTTAAAACAAAAATAACTAAGGAGTCTCCAAAAAAGAAAAAAAAATTGGTATGCTCTTTTACTAATTTACAGTAAAAATGTATAGTTTTTACTTCGTATAGGCTATATCACCACTAATTCAGTTAATGATATGTAGTTATGAACCGTAATCTACATGACCCAATCTGCAATTTTAATTTGAAAGTTTAAAAAGATCATAAAAAAAACTGTGAAATGTACAGTCTTGTTCAAAATAATAGCAGTACAATGTGACTAACCAGAATAATCAAGGTTTTTAGTATATTTTTTATTGCTACGTGGCAAACAAGTTACCAGTAGGTTCAGTAGATTGTCAGAAAACAAACAAGACCCAGCATTCATGATATGCACACTCTTAAGGCTGTGCAATTGGGCAATTAGTTGAAAGGGGTGTGTTCAAAAAAATAGCAGTGTCTACCTTTGACTGTACAAACTCAAAACTATTTTGTACAAACATTTTTTTTTTCTGGGATTTAGCAATCCTGTGAATCACTAAACTAATATTTAGTTGTATGACCACAGTTTTTTAAAACTGCTTGACATCTGTGTGGCATGGAGTCAACCAACTTGTGGCACCTCTCAGCTGTCATTCCACTCCATGATTCTTTAACAACATTCCACAATTCATTCACATTTCTTGGTTTTGCTTCAGAAACAGCATTTTTGATATCACCCCACAAGTTCTCAATTGGATTAAGGTCTGGAGATTGGGCTGGCCACTCCATAACATTAATTTTGTTGGTTTGGAACCAAGACTTTGCCCGTTTACTAGTGTGTTTTGGGTCATTGTCTTGTTGAAACAACCATTTCAAGGGCATGTCCTCTTCAGCATAGGGCAACATGACCTCTTCAAGTATTTTAACATATGCAAACTGATCCATGATCCCTGGTATGCGATAAATAGGCCCAACACCATAGTAGGAGAAACATGCCCATATCATGATGCTTGCACCTCCATGCTTCACTGTCTTCACTGTGTACTGTGGCTTGAATTCAGAGTTTGGGGGTCGTCTCACAAACTGCCTGTGGCCCTTGGACCCAAAAAGAACAATTTTACTCTCATCAGTCCACAAAATGTTCCTCAATTTCTCTTTAGGCCAGTTGATGTGTTCTTTGGCAAATTGTAACCTCTTCTGCACATGCCTTTTTTTTAACAGAGGGACTTTGCGGGGGATTCTTGAAAATAGATTAGCTTCACACAGACGTCTTCTAACTGTCACAGTACTTACAGGTAACTCCAGACTGTCTTTGATCATCCTGGAGGTGATCATTGGCTGAGCCTTTGCCATTCTGGTTATTCTTCTATCCATTTTGATGGTTGTCTTCCGTTTTCTTCCACGTCTCTCTGGTTTTGCTCTCCATTTTAAGGCATTGGAGATCATTTTAGCTGAACAGCCTATCATTTTTTGCACCTCTTTATAGGTTTTCCCCTCTCTAATCAACTTTTTAATCAAAGTACACTGTTCTTCTGAACAATGTCTTGAACGACCCGTTTTCCTCAGCTTTCAAATGCATGTTCAACAAGTGTTGGCTTCATCCTTAAATAGGGGCCACCTGATTCACACCTGTTTCTTCACAAAATTGATGACCTCAGTGATTGAATGCCACACTGCTATTTTTTTGAACACACCCCTTTCAACTAATTCAACTAATTGCCCAATTGCACAGCCTTAAGAGCGTGCATATCATGAATGCTGGGTCTCATTTGTTTTCTGAGAATCTACTGAACCTACTGGTAACTTGTTTGCCACGTAGCAATAAAAAATATACTAAAAACCTTGATTATTCTGGTTAGTCACATTGTACTGCTATTATTTTGAACAATACTGTACCCCTGAAAGTAACATTTCCTAAAAAAAAACAGAGTAGCCTAATGCAAGATTACATTTATTCCATGAATTAATTATAAAGCAGTTATCATCTGTGTTTGGTAGTCAGTTTTCCAAACACTTATGAACAACAACGATAGCATGAGAGTGAATGTAGGCTGGGGTCTTCTTTATGTCCTGCAGTTCTGGTGTCACAGGGATGTCAGGCTTGCTGAAGGACTGCATGTGTGAGGCATGAATAAGCAGTGTTGACCGCAGACACATCTACTCAGCAACAACACATTTACATTCCCTTCCGGTTCAAAACACAAATACTGAATGACAAGTCAAAGATTATACAGACAAACATTTCTCTCCTGATTCAGACAAGACGACTTCATTTTATGAATAGAGGACTCATATTTTAGGTTTGAAGCTTAAATGAACAAGAGGAGTGGCTAGACGCACACTGAACCACTCAAGACTTGAAGTCTACAAAAATTATTTTATTTTTCAAATTGCATCGTGCAAAAAGATAGCAAGATAGCAATGCGCTGAAATATTTGCTGGTGTCTATTCTGTTTTTAACCCACATGCACTTTGCACGATGCATTGAGCATTGACGCAGCACTAAATGCATTATAACATCTCATGAAATGCTACAACTCTCTGGTTGCTTTGACTAAGTAAAAATTGGTCCGATTTCTTTAACTACTTGCTCACAAAAACTATTTTTAAACCATATTGAGGCTTCAGAACCAAAACTCCCCTAATTTCCCATTTGGGGAAACATTAATTTTGCACCTTCAAAAAAAAAAAAATCTTAAGAGCGTAATTATGAAATGTAATAAATTTTGTTATGGGCGTTATTTCAAAATAGTTTCTACTTGCAGGTGATTGAATAAATCCTTCCATTTTATACAAAATACTAATTGGTCAACAAAACATTCCCACTTTTTTTCAGTGAGCATTTTCAAGGACATTTCAAGGTCATTAATTTATTTACGATGACAATAAAAGACTAGGATCATGCCCTAAAGAAATATATTCCTCTCTACAGAAGTCTAAAACTTAATTTCAGTACCATTGGAGAGAAAAAAAATTAATAATAATTTTCAACCCTTTCCTGAAATTTTACCTTTTCTCTAATTTGTCTTCAGTTTTTTCAGGATGTGTGGGAACCCTGGTTTGGCTTATGAATGGTCTTAGTCTGAACTAGCAGAATGCCTCTGAATGCTTAAAGGGCCAGATTGACAGCATTTGCCAGTGCAAAACCCTGGCATACTGTCAGAGTTTACAAAAGACATGCAATGAAAAATGAGTGATGAAGAGAGAGATTTGCAGCTGACCTTATTGCATATGCATTTGTAGTTTCCCTTTTAGATGAAAAAATTATGAGAATCACTGACAGCATCACACAGATCTCAAACCTATATTTTTCTGTAAATTATGATTTTGAGAATATAGAAGATTTAGCGGTTCACCTCGAGTGGTTTATAAAACAAATAATCTAAAGTATAACACCCAATTTGTTATGTAAAAAAAACTCACTGAACTTCATTTAGTGATGGTGGCATTTATTTGGTGCCACATGATACATAAGTTCATAAAAAAAAAAAATGTAAATACTAAAAAGGAAAAATAGTATTCAAAAATGACAGAAAACATGGAAAAAAAGAAGTCAAGTATACACAGGAAAAAAAAAAGCTGTACAAAATGTTACACGCATTAAAATCTGTAAGAAAATCTTAAAAACGAGAAAAAGTGTTCAAATGCTCGTCTTCAGCACAGTGGCTCATGCACTTCACTTTCCCATACTGCTGAGAATATTGGCCTGTGAGGGGGAAAAAGAAATAATTGAAATGGTGTGTGATAAAGGAAAACTGCTAAATCACAATGTAGTGTGCTTTCCTCCAGACACATTATTAAACGATCCACATTAGACACAAACCACAAACCTTTATGAAAGAAGAGAAACGTTTAACTGTAATGCCTTCGATCTGCCTCAGGTCTTCCACCTACACACAAGGAAAATAAAGAGAAACCTGATTATGAAATGAGCCTCATGTCAAAGTTTGGCACATCACAGGTGAAGAGCCAGACTTCTACCTGTGTGAAGTCCCCATGAATCTCTCTCCAGCCCATGATTAATTTAGCTTTCTTGTCTCCGATCAGCTGCAGGCTCTTGAGATCCTTCAGAGAGCCGGAGTTGAGCGTCTGCAGGATCTTCCTCCTGGACTGCTCTAGTAACGCTGAATCCAGATGGGACTCCCAGTTGACGTCAACAGCTGAGGGAGGATCCACACCTCCGTTCTCCTTCCCCTGACCAACCTTTGAATCATGTCAAACGTGCAAGGAAAATCTGTTACGGTCAATATACCATCACTTGGCAGCTTTTAAAGAAACCAGAGAAATTTCTGTCCCTCCATTGAGTTCAAACTTTAAGTTCATAAAGAGATTATTAAAAAAAAAAATGCATATGTAGTTATTAAACTGGATGCATAGAAAACTTCAGCCATCTACTGGCCATAACTGTCATAACATGATTTTACTTCTTCACCAGGCAGCAAAACCCAATACATGATTTTTTCTAATTTTGTTCATGTTCCAACTTACAGAAGTTATATATATTTTCACTGTACTGAAGTTTGTATACTTGCTTATACAAATATTAAAATCTCAAAAGTGCGTATTGAAGAAATTTGTGTGAGACAGAGAGAGATTTTTTTTTTAACTGGCATTTGAATCTGTATCCCTGTAATATCAATTATTTTATAGGACCCAAACTCCTGGTCAGAGCATTATTTATTATTATATATTGTTTTATGCACGTGTAAAGAACAACCAGCAGCACACTGACCTCAGTTTGGACACGTTTCTTCTTCTTATCCAAGAACTGAGAGGGTTTACACACCACAGCACACTGCTGCAACGGCTGCACCTGAGAGACTGAGATGTGTTTGGACAGGAAGAAACGGCTGAAATGTTGTGCTTAAAGGAATAGTTCATCAAAAATGAAATTTGCTGTACATGTACTCAACCTCAGGCCATCCAAGATGTAGAGGAGTTTGTAGCTTCTTCAAAAGATTTGGAGAAATTTAGCACTACACCACTTGCTCTTGATATGAAAAGTTGCATTTTTGTACAAAAATCAGCAAGTCAGAATTCAGACTTTCTAACTTTAAACAGTTGCTTCTGATCAAAATATTAGTTCATCATCCAGTACCCTGTTGTCTCTCACAAAATGTTTCTGCTTATAAACCGTGCATATTCTTAAAAACATGCAGCTTTTGTCTTCACAACACAATAATGGATAGACTGGAGTGGTGTGGATTGGGATGTTTTTTATCAGCTGTTTGGACTCTCATTCTGACGGCACCCATTCACTGCAGAGCATCCATTGGGGAACAAGAGGTGGAATGCTAAATTTCTCAAAATCTTTTCTGATGAAGTAAAACTTAACATCTTGAATGGCCTGAGGGCCAGTACATTTTCAACAAAATTTCATTTTTTGGGTGAACGATTGCTAAATTTAGATTTCCAGGAAATGCACTCTTTAACGTATCAGTTCAGTTTTCCATCTGGAAGCACAGAAGCTGACAGCAGCAGGATGAGAGCGGGGACAGAGCGGAAAAGCTTTGAGCCCTGAAGGACAAAGCTGTAGCATCACAGAAACATACAGCATACTAACAGCACAAGTCAACAGGCAGAGAGGAAAGAGCAGGAAAAAAGGGTAATTAAACACTAAACCACTTAAATCAATACTGCGTTCTCGTGCATGAAGTGTCCCAGGAGGACTAGAAGGATGAAGTTAACCACAACTAACCCTGTAATGGTGTGACAACCGCTTGCTGTTTGCGTGGTTTGGCGACTGTAGACTGTTTTCTGTGCAGAAGGGGAAGATCTGTCTTAAAGAGAAGTGCATCTTTGGACTCTTTCTCATTCTGCTTGTTAAACTTGTTTGCTTTGTCCTCCAGCTCCTTCTGTTTCTCCTTCAACATCTATGGGAAGACGGCAGAACGTATTTGAAATCACCCACTGGTTGATGGGAAGAGGTCTTCCAAACTGAGCAATCATGATCATGTACAGTTTGCAGCTGGTATTAGTAATCTGGCCCAATCTGATTAACAACAAGCAGGAAGAATGTTTGTCCCACTGCTGCCTATTTCACAGAAACTGCTTAGATGATCAGCTCGCATTTTTCAAACTTTCAATTCACTGAAATTGAGATAGAAATATTGTTCTGACGAAGCAATAGAGCCAAATCAGCCCTCTATGCACACCTTGGTGATATAATCGCCATTGGCTAGTAAATTTTTTTGTTTAGTCGCCAGACTAATATACTTTTACACACACACAAATAAATAATTATACAGGGGTTAAAACAAAATATATAAAAAATTCTGGAGGCAGGGCAGCACATGCGAAGCAAGCAATGACTCTGGCAACTTTAACATTTGAAAGAATACTATGGCAAAGATATTGCTTACTTTATTCAAACTGATTTTCTTTTTCATGAATATATAGTTGACCTGAAGAATGACAGCTATATCATACACTTGGAAAATTATGAGCTATATCATATATTATGAGCTTTCTCAACCCTAGGGGTGTGAAAATACTCTAAGCTCACCAGATGAGACAAAATACAGATACTTGGTTCACTACAACAAGACAATATTTTAATACTATTTTCAGAGGTACTATATGGAGTAAAAAAAAAAAAATTTATATATATATATATATATATAAATACTCCGTGAAAATATTACTCCATTAAAAAGTACAGGTATCTGGTCAAAATCATTCTTGAGTAAAAGTAAAAAGTACAACTTTAAATTGTACTCAAGGTATTAAAAAAGTAGAAGTACTTTTTTTTCTGACAGACAATACAGAAGATTGGTTAAAGGGAGAGAATGAAAAAATACAATGGCACAGGTCAAACAGCAATTAAAATGAAACAGCGGAACACCAAAAATAAAAAAACAAAATACAGGGTAAGGGATTAAAAGGAAACTCAATTTCCACCCTCATGTCATCCTATATGACTTTCATTTATCAGATGAACACAAACTAAGAGTTTTGGAAGAAAAAAAAAATCTTTTATATAATGCAAGTGTATGGGACATCCAAAAATGACATTTTTAAAAAAGTTTTTAAAGGCTACTTTATTTGTGTTGTCTATTTAATGTCACTGTCTAAAAGGACAACTGATCTTTTAAATGTTTATTTGGGGCATTTAAAGCTTTTTTCTTAGCAAATATTGATGAATAATTATTTGTGACTAGATTAATGAGAAGCATGCAATTATTACGATTAAAAAGATAAACCCTGACAGTCCTTATTCCTACTTAATGATTCAAAATTCACTTTTTAGGGGCGGGAAAACAACTTTGCTACCTCAATATGCTTCCTCAGATTTGATGGTGAACTTTTGAAGCCAGATATTTACCTGATGAAAGTCATAATTGAAGCAGAAATGTGTGTGTTTGATGCATGAAAACAATGATCATTAGTTCTCACGTCAAGCACACACGTTTGACCTTCTGTTTACCATATTTAATGTGCTTAAGATAAAATAAAAATATAATGTACTTTAAGATGAAATAAAATTGTAAGTAAAAAGCAAAGTTTTTTTTCTTAAATGTAATCAAGTAAAAGTACAAGTAGTCAGTTTAAATTGTAGTTGAGTAAAGTACAAATCCCCCAAAATAATATTAAGTACACTAATCAAGTAAAATTACTCAAGTATTTTACACCTCTGACTATTTTTAAGAAATTTTCAAATGACAAAATATTTGTCATTTAATTAGAAAAAGTTATGCAGTTGTATTTAGAAATATTTTAACTAATATAGGGCTGTAACTAATGATCACTTTGGTAATCAAGTAATCTGATATTTTTTTAGTAACACAAACGGACCCAAGTGAAAACCAGGCTTTAGTATGACCATTTATATCTAAACTAACGATGGAGGCAAAAATAATTGGCTCAAATAAAATATCAAATAATTATCAAGTAATTACTTGATTATATTGAAAAACTATTGTAAAAATACATAATGAAATATGCCTATATAGGGATGCACTGGTTGACTGGCCATAAATCGGAACCGACGGGTTTTTGCTTAAAATACGCGATCGGCAATCGCCCGGTTTTTGGTCTTTTTTGGCTGGTTTTTCCGGAAGTGCGCACGCGTGCACAGACTACATTGAAATCATTTGCCATCACGTAATTTGTGTGGAAGTATTTCTAAATCTGTGCGCTGGAAACGACAGACGTTCAGAACTTGAAGTGCAGAGCTTCACGTCTGAGGCACAGCACAGATAGCAGGAAGAAAACAGCAGCTGGTGTACTGACACACAAATAGTTCCTTTCCCTGTGCGAGCGTACTGTACCTGTCCGCGCCTATTTAATTCACAGTGAAGAGATGTTTAGCTCAACTTCTCACGTGTTGGATGAGAAACGAAACCAACTAAACTGTGACAAAACGAAAATGTTTTTTTTTTTTATATATAACGTGCAAACATGTTTGAAAAGAGAAGTAAACATCAGTACTGTATATGATTATTTTTATTTTACCTTAAAAATACATAGACTTTATTTGATATAAAAATCACCTGCTGTAGCACACTGAGAAAAAGTATTTCATTCATTCAATGAAAGAATTTAGGGTAATAATTCATATCTATATTTTTTTAACTTGAGCAAATAGTTATTTTTCATTGGCTCAAGTAAAAAAATATAGATGCGAATCATTACTCTATTTTTTTTTTTTAAATTGGATGAATGAAACGCTTTACATTTTTGTTTTATTCGCACCAACATTATTTTATTTTAACATTTTTGGAATAATTCATTTATATAGCATACTTTATTATTTTCACTGGTAAAACTTTTTTTTAAATGTAAAACCAAATTTAAAAACTAAAACAAATACTGAATGCTGATTAAGAAACATCTTATTGAATGTGTGTTGATTGTGTTGATGGATTGTAGAACAATGCAGTTACTTTTTAATTTCACATGGTTACAGTTAATCTTTTCATTTAAGGCCAGTTCTATGTAGTTTCAACACAATTCAAAAACAAGCTAAATGCTGATGTTTTTATCATCTAAGTTTGTATTGAATGTAGCCTAATTACTGTGCAGTTACTGCTGTTAATTTCAGATAGTTACGGTTATTGTTTTCAATAGCCAAAAGCCACTTTACAGTGTGATTAAGCAATGTTTAAAAATCGCTAAAATATTTATATTTGGCCACAATGAAATCGCGTTGCACAATACATGACATATTTAGCCATAGGTTTATGTATTCTCCCGTGTTGGCAAAGGTTTATTATTTATTTACGTAAAAAACCTAGTGAGATAATGCACATGGTTTATCCAGATGAACATTACTTTACATTGAAAACATAAGTTGCTTAAACAATTATAAAAAAGAAAAAAAAAAACAGCACCATGCACGTATGTATATTTTAATTCAAAGGTCCGAAAACCAAAATCACAAAAGTAGGCTACCTTCTTCATTTAAAACCATGAGATACAGTGGGATGGGGAAAACCACCTTAAAGTCTTGAGACATGTTTTTTAAAAGTTGAACTTACATAAATTGTATATGGCTTATTAAACATGCTGCGCTCTAGAGCGAGACAAGAGTGCAACGCTGTCCTCCTAGAAAATGTGATGAATATGCATTCTTGTTAACTGCTTGGATTCAGTTTTGACGTAAACATCTCCACATTGATGCTCTCATTTCCCGCAATATATTTAAAGAACACTAAACTAGACAAATATAAAAAATTTGTCAATTGTTTTTTTGACAGCCCTAATGTTAAACTAATAAGCCTCTCACACACACATACTGGCGAGTAAAATCTAAGAATCTATTAGCCAATGGCTAACTGTAGTTAAAAATTTAGTCGCCCAGAGTAAGATTTGGTTGCATATGCAAGTGATTTACTTGCAATGTCGAGGGTTTCAAATATTGAAAGAGTGCGTACGATACCTGTATTTCTTTACGGGACTGTGCTACAGTTTTGAGCAGGTTGAGTCTTTCCATCTCAGCAGAGCCCATCATCATCTTCTCCAGGGCCAGGAGTCTTTCCAGAACCGATGAATCAGGTGAACTGAAAGACATTTCAACTTTAAGCACATTTACACCAGCCAGACAGCATCAGATTCACATGTATACCGGGCTATGATCAGGCAAGAGAAAGGACCCGCGGAAATATTGCTTTCCAGCGCTGGCGAGAACTCCAGAAGGGCAAGGGAATTGGATGAAGAGGTTGCTTTACATTGATTTTACATTGATTTTGCTTTTTCACAAAACTTTTCTGTGTTGGCTTTTGCTTAAATAATCTGGGAGGCATCGTAGATCACCTATCGTCACTGCCAGGGTTGTGTACGTGTGGGGCGGAGTTATCGAAACAGGGGCGAGGTCCTGGTGGGTTATGGGCATGTTTGTTTAGGTGCTTTCAGATATCAACAGTTTCACAAAAATCACTTAGTGCACCTTCTAAGCAACACTGTGAAGGAAAAAATATATAATATCAATATCAACTATAAAATCCCATTATTTAGTATTTATTATATTTTTGTGGAAAATGCACCTTAAAATTAGACATTATATTATGGAGTAGAAAGTTTAAAACATTATTTTACTTGAAATAAGAACCATTTCTAATATGATAAAATGTCTTTTTACTGTGACTTTTGATCTTACTAATGCAACCTTACTGAATAAAAGTATTAATTAAAAATCTTGTTGATTAAAAATAACGGTAAGCAATTTTAAATTACTTAACATTAAGGTTGATATATTAGTCTTACTTTTCGTGGGTTAACTCATCTTCCCCAGTTCAAAATGAAATGAATTTGACAGCTATTCAGAATTATGGCTTGATCGTCCAGCACTACAGTACATGTGTCCTCCCTACTCATGTCCAGTGAGGCACATTTAGCCTGTGGTCTTTGTCATAGGGAGTTTTCCTTTTAGCACCAGCTACCAAATCATGGCCTACAGCACAAAGCCAAGACCTGTTAAAGTGCTCACACAATAAACTAGTTCACCTGTTCTAGCAAGCTGTCGTACCTGTGTGGATGTATAGGAGGTGATGGACACTGCTCAGCTTTCTTTCCCTCTTTAGACTTTTTGTTCTGATGTTCACCAGAACCTCCAGCCTCCTGTTCCTCTCCGGTTCTCTTTACAGTAGCTAGGAGTGAAGGGGTAAAATTATCACCACATACCCTTTCATTATAATCCAGAGAAATATAATAATAATACTGCACTGCTCACTAATCGTAGGAGCCAAAACGGTTTCCCTGACAAATGGCCGATTGACAATCTGCTTAGACTTGGCGGCGAAGTTAAGGGCTGAGAAGGTGTCAAAGTAGTATTTGTACTCCGGCGCGATGTTTGTGATCATGACCGAATGGGCCGAACCACCCAGAGAGTCCTGCAGCAGACGGGTGAGTTTACTGTCTCTGTAGGGCACGCGGCCCCCGGCCCCTGTGTTCAGAGCGTCCACCACTTTACTGAGGGTGAAGAGGGACAGGTTGATGGCTCCACTCTCTTTCAGACGGATGCCCTGGTTTCCTGTGCGCCGGTTGTCTTCTGAACCAGCCAAGTCAACTAAATACAGCTTTCCTGTTTGTTGTCTGTGTGGCGGCCCACGCTGAGACTTCACTACCTGAGAGAAAAACAAACGCATTTATGTGATTGTTAGTCTTTTGAAGAGGACTGGTAACTTTATAGGACCCAATAAAGTCAGTTTTATTTTTGCACAAACTCTGCCTGAATTTTTCTGGATTCTGTTTTAATGCCTAACTACAATTTAATAAATTGAACAACAAGAATGGCCAATAAAGTCAACTGATTGACCAACTGAATTTCAATGAAAGAGGTTGATTGGGTTTATGGGGTGCAGTCTAACATGTTCCTGCTTCATTGTTTTTTAAGCTTATTTTTTCTAATAATTTACCTTTATTCCACACCGTTCTGTCCCTTTTCTGAAAAAAACACCTCGATTTATTTCCTGTTATCATGAATAACACGTGAGGGACTGGGATTGGTCAGCTGGCTCAGTGCGTTGTGATTGGCTAAACCGCCTCGAGCGCGTCTGAACACCCCGCCCCTCTAAAGCTCAGAATGTGCTCCGGTTGTATCGTAAACAATGACGTTCTCTATATTGCTTATCAATTTGAGCCTGATTGAGATGCAGAGAATATTAATGGAGAGGATCGTGCAGAACCTGTGAAAGCACGGCTCTTAAATGGTATGTTTGTTTGTTGTGGTCTCATACTTTTAGATACGCTGTGTTTGTAAATGCAACTGCTTCTGTTTTTAATATACAGTTTTATTCTGATTAAAGCTTTAATACAGCACGGCAACCATACACGTTTCCATATATAAAGCTTCTCATAGCTATGTGAAATAAGTCTATAAATGGAACAGTTTGTTGGAGCTGATCTGAATGAGAGGGGGAGAGAGAGACTGAAAGAGAGAGAGAGAGAGAGAGAGAGAGCTGCAGAGCGACATGGGGAACAGTATTAACAACCGCTGCTTCAGAACATTGGTTTGAAACTTGTGAATCCATTAAAACCATTACAGAAGACAGAATCACAATTCATATGCACAAATTTTTCCCGTACACATCTAGTTTTCTCTTCCTCTTATCTATAGCAGTACAACATGGCCACACACCCTTTTTTGCATGTTATCTGGGTTTGTGATGTAACAGACCCTGGAAGAAGCTCATTGTAGACCCTTAAAAGACAATATTTCTGATTGCTTTCAGCGCTGCAACTTTGTAGATAGCATTATTTGTCTTTAATTCTTTTAATGAATTAATTTTAATAAAAAAAGATGGCTAAATTAGTTGAATTCATAAAACTAACTATTTAATAAACTTTTATAATAACAGTGGCCTATAAAATGCATTAAATTAAACTTGAACAATTCCTTTAATTTTTTGGCAAACAAAGTGCTGCCCACCAGAGGTTTACGTTTTAAATGAAAACATGGCAACTAAATTTGCCATTTCTTAAAAATAATAAACATTTCTTAATAATAATAATAATAATAATAATATGTATATTATTATTATTTTGACACACACATTCTATTGTAATGCAGCTATAACTTATTTTGACGTTTTTTTTTTATTGATGCAGACTTCATATTTAACTAGCACTATTGTGCTTTAATATTTAGTCACTAGTCTAACGCACAAATAATTTAAAGGGGGGGGGGTGAAATGCTATTTCATGCATACTGAGTTTTTTACACTGTTAAAGAGTTGGATTCCCATGCTAAACATGGACAAAGTTTCAAAGTTTCAAGTTGTACGTTTGAAGGAGTATTTTTGTTCCAAAAATACTCCTTCTGGTTTGTCACAGGTTTCGGAAAGTTTTTTTCCGAATATGGCTCTGTGTGACGTTAGATGGAGCGGAATTTCCTTATATGGGTGCTAAGTGCGCGCTCTTCTGCTGGAAGAGCGTGCGCTCCCGTATAGCAGAGCAGAGAGAGGCTGAGCACAGCCTGATCAGAGCGAGAGCGTCGCGAAAAGTCACAAAAGAAGTGTGTTTTTGGTTGCCAGGGCAAGACAACCCTGCACAGATTACCAAAAGAGAAACAGCATTAAGGGACCAGCGGATGGAGTTTATTTTTACAGAGCATCAACGGAGTTGTGCAAGTGTTTTTGTTTGTTCCCTGCATTTCGAAGATGCTTGTTTTACAAACAAGGCCCAGTTTGACGCCGGATTTGCACATCGTTTATTTCTTAAGTATAATGCAGTCCCAACGAAAAAGGGTCACGATCGTGTGTTGGAACCGCAGGCGGTGAGTAAAACTGCTTCAAATATCTCTGTGTTGTTAACTTAGCTATCGGCGCGTAAGCACATCAAGTAAACAACATGCGATGTTGTCATCAAACTGCACTTTCCACATGTAAACCTTACCACATAGAGACGTCGTTGCTGATGCTGCTCTTGTTCAATTTCAGCCTCCAGCCGGTCGTGTTTTTCCGGGAAAAATTGGTACAGACTATCTTTATCTTATGAATATAATAAAACTAAAGACTTCTTGGAGTTATGAAGGATGCAGTACTATTCTATAGGTACTCAAGATTAACAAGATATTGAGTGAAAACGAGCATTTCACCCCCCCTTTAAGTGTAGTGCCCTACTTTTGATTAAGTCATCCAAATTGTGAGAAATTCTGTATTATATAGTACATTTTATTTTTTAATGACTAGTGTTCTCTCTTCCAAATACAACCAGCAGACACTGTAAAAGTCTGTGGTATTTGTTTGATGGAGAGATTTCATTTCAGCACCAGCTACCAAATCATGGTCTACCACACAGAGACCAGGACCTGTTAAAGTGCTAAAGAAGAGCTAGAATGAAGAGAAGTGCGCAGGTTCAAACCTTTATGAGGAGGATAGCGTGACTGCGGCTGGAGCGCTGGTTGAGTTTCGTAGAGGCCGTGGTGCGGTTTAGACTCGCGGGGATAAAATGAGTGTCAAAATCGGTGAAGGATGAGAGTGGTGTGAGTGTTAGCCCGGGAATGAGGATGTTTCTGTCCTTGTCTTCACGGATGGGCAGGTCCTGAGAACCCGGGGACAACAGGTCCAGCACCTACAGACACAGAGTACATCAATACTCCAACGCAGCTGCCACCGAAATGGGTTACATGTGCACCTGTATATTTATACTTAACTACCTTTCGACAGTTTGAGGTAAGCTTTTTTTATTAATACTATTATTTAACATGGAAGCATTAATCAAAAGTGACAGTATGGTAAATAATGAAAATGTAGAATATGCTTCAAATAATGTAGAATTTCATATAAAAGATGTTCCCTTGTTCCTATTTAAAGAATACTGAAATATTAACCAGCAAAAACTTTCAACAATTGATAAATATTTCTTAAGTGACATAAGCATTTCTGAAGGATCATGCGGCACTGAAGATGGACTAATGGCTGCTGAAAACCCAAGGAAATAAATGCTCTCAAAACCTCTGACCTTTTCATTGTAGATCTCGAGGTAAGACATCCCAACCGAGTATTCCCAACCATCCAGATCCTTTTTCTGAAATTCAACCAGTCTGAAGACCTCCTTCACGGCTCTGGTAATAACACCCGGCTGCTCTTGACTGCCAAGCATAGTGTGGGTCTTTCCTGAGGAAATGAACAGGGGTCTCTAAATTGTGAATTGATAATATAACGGCACTTCATAATAATCCTAAGAATCACATCACACGAGTTACTAAAGGAATGTCATACAGAAATGTCATAGTTTACACTGAGATGATAACGACATCGCTTTTATCCATTAAATCCATTATCAAAAGTTTACCAGCCCCGAAAATCTCGCACAGACACCCAGAACAGGAATATCACCTGCAGAGGAAAAGACGACACAGAGCAAAGAGTCATACCTGCTCCAGTGGGTCCATAAGCAAAGACACTGGCGTTCTGACCATGAAGGATGTGAGGGAGGATGGGCTTGACCGAGGTCAGAAACACCTCCTGCTGTGTGGACTGTTCACCATGAAACACATCAAACCTACAAACCAATTTACCGGGTTTATGAACAAAGTTTAAATTAATCACTGCGAAAATAAATCGTTTGAAGACTACAATAAGAAAAAACACTTAAAGGTCCCATGATGTGGATTATTTTCTCTTTGTGTTTATTTTATGTCTCCTGAGGAATTAATGTTAATATTAAAAAACATCATAAAGTGAAATTTTCATGTCATAGGACCTATAAATATAAAAGTATTTTATTTTGCATGTATTAAACATTTTATGCTATAAATTTGTAATACTTTTGTACTTAAAGAAAAAAAAAAAAAGAAAAAAGGATGCAATCACCTTAAAAAAAAAAAAAAAAAACCTGCAGAAAAATATAACGTAACCAATAAATAAAGCTCAATGCGGTTGACAAATCGAGTCAAAAGTTAACAAAGTTAAAAAAAAAATTTAGAAACCTGCCTGGAATTGTTTTATAAAAATAGAATTTTATAAAAAAAAAGTTTTATAAAAATAATCTCAAATGTTAAAAACACACATTGAGAATCAAATCCACTGAGGAAAGAAGAAACTACTGTAAAATATTGTTGTATTACATTATTTTCTAAATGGACCTAAATCAACCAAAATTGGTCATGTAAACAGTAAAAGCCTTCTTCTTTAGTGTTTTATGTGTATCTCTTCGTGATAATCCACGCAGGCATGTTTAAAGCCAGAGGATTTTAATCAAGAGAAGTTTGATATCAGCACCAGCTACCAAATCATGATCTACTGCACCGAGACCATGACCTGTTAAAAGTGCTCAATAATGAAGGAGACAGAAACACTAAAGTGCAAACTTGAAGGATCATGACTGACTGGTACTGAAGCGTCTCAGTGGCGTTCCTCCAGTTGACGATCTCCAATTTCTGGGGCCCTAAACCCCTGACACAGGGCCCTTCTTGCTTCTCATCCTGCGGCTCCATGTAGGGCCTGAGCCGAACCGCCACTCGAACCCGAGAGGTCCGTCTGGACCCAGCAGCTCCATCGCTCACAGCAACACGCTGTGCCATTCCTGACATCAAACCATTAGACTCTTCATCATCAAAAACACGCTCATAAAAACACTGGATGGAAATACACTCGAGTTTTCTGAATGTTTAACTCCGTGACGCACTGACGTGTTCACTTTCCAAAAGCAACACACGGACATAATAATAAAACAAATACATTAAACTTACCTAATGTGTTATGTAACTGTTAGTCCACGTTTCGGCGTATATTATCTGTTCTCTGGAACAATATAAGATTTTTGATAAACTAGTTTTAGTCAGTACATCACCACTAAACTCCTCAAACAATGGCGTCTGTCGGGCAAAAGGCAAAGCACGGTTACTTTCAAAAGATGAAAACCCCGCCCCTTCACTAGATTTAACCAATCAGCGCACCCGAATCAATGCGCATGCCTCCTTCTTTCAAACAAAAGCGTTGTGACGCCATCATTCGGTAGTATATTGGAATAACACAATATATATTTTTGAAAATCAGAAATACAAATACAAATGTTCGTTATGCAAGAAACAACGATATTAAATATCTGTAATATTACAAAATAAATATAAAATATTATATCCACCAATGTATTGCACACAATAAATCGAGAAAACAGTAAATAAAAGTGAAGCATTAATTTATAAAAGAGTTACTTTATTAAAAGCTTGCTTTCTTCAGGTAATGTACAGCATAAATATGCCTTTTCTATATACACACACCTTCAGACATCTTAAAGTGATTACTATATGAGTGTGCCAGTTATAACATTAATGCTTAATCTATGTGCAAATTCAGATTCTATATTTTGATACCACAAAATCTAAAATATTGTGGCTTTAATGACAATGTACAAAGTTTTACAACTTAGGATTTCCAATTTACAGTTACAGGCCTGCAGTTCTTTCTTTGTAAAGTTCTATGTTACAGATGCAAGTATTAAAATAAAAATAAAAAACAAAATTGATACATAAACATAAAGAATGTTGTAATTTAATATTATTCATCTATCACATTGCAAATCCAAAGGAATAGGGTAAAAACTTGCAGTGTTTTGCACGATTCTACAGAAAAGCAAAAGACCACAGGAAAGCAAAGTTAAACTACATTATTATTTGATTGACCTGTTCAGTTTGTAGCAAGAAAAACCAGGAATAGCTGATAACTATTTAAAAAGAAAGCTCCGATATTCTTAGAAAACTTCCTTTTAGCTATACAGTTTTAAAATGTGTATTACCCTTAATGGCCTGCTCACGTAAAACCTTCATTCTGTTTCAGTGATATTAATATATTAATCATAGATGCTACTGTTCTCTATTTACAACCTACTGCAAAATGTGGAGGCTTTCCTTCACAGATCTGTTATATACTGTCCCTGTCACTGGACTGAGCTCCTTTGAGAGGGTTTTGTAATCAGTGCAAGTTCAGGTCAATCACATATGGAAGATCGACTCAAATTCATTGAGTAGGAACTCTACAATCTGGTTCTGGAAGACCATGTAAGCGGCGAAGTTTGCTGTCTCCACCTCCGGTTTGAGTAACGTTGGGCCGAAAATGATAGCTACATTCTGCACGCTCATTCTGTTCTCATCGCCATGTTGAATAACCCTGAAAGAAAGAGACAGATACCTGTTGTAGAAGCATATTCTAATGTTTCTTAAAATGTGGAAATACATGTATGTAAAATAAACAACGTACTTGCGTAAATGGCTGAAGAGGGCCTCCATTGTGTCACGGTTGGGTGGTGGCAAAGACCGAACCAGATTTCTCATGTGTGCTATTTTACTGTAATAATCAGGGATTTCTGTATCAAAGCACAAGAAACAACACAAATTGATTCAATTAAAATGTAATTATCACTAGATAGACTGAAAGATTGGAATTTATTACTAGTATAAGGAACATAAAAATATCTATATTGTGGTGTACCCCCCCCCACCCAAAAAATTTATATTTATTTTGTGTACTGTAATAAAAATATCATTTTAAATTAAATAATCAGTAGAATTATATATTACATAAAAATATAAATATTATGGAATCAAGAAAATCTGAGAATGATACAATCAAGAAAATGGTTCTATTTTGCATTTTTATAGTTTAATAAAAAAAATGTTTCTACAAATGCTATTATCAGCATAATAACTACATTAAATAAAAATATCTAAATTATGCAATCAAAAAATAAGAAAACCAATATTAATAGAATTGTTCTCTTTTGCATTTGTGTAGTTTGCTTTTTGCATTTTGCAATTGTAAACAATTTTACAAATTATTTAATCAGCAAAATAATTATTATATATAATAATAATTATATTAAATAAATAATAATAATAATAAAAATCTTAGAATTTTTTTTTCTGTTTTCCATTTTTTGTACTGTAATGAAATAATATCACTATAAATTATATTATCAGTATAATTATATGACATCAAAATATCAATATTTTGGAATCAAGAAAATCTGAGAAAGATTATTTTATCAGCATAATAAAATTTATATTAAATAAAAATATGTATATTGTGGAGTCAAACAAATAAAAAAACAAAAAATAAATGATCTGATTGAAAAGCTGAACAGATATTTTTTAAGAATGTTTTTAGTATGTCCTCCTTTTGGTTTAGTTTAGTAAGCAGCACTTTAGCTGCATAAACATCTGTGTAAAATCTGATGATTATATATCTATAGTTCAGTTTAAATTTGGAAGAAAGGAAATTTGAAAGTTCACAAATACTAGTGGAAATGTGCTTCTACTTGGCCACTGAAAACCCCCCACTGGAAACCCGCTAGAGTCCTACTCCTGCATTTCAGGATCTTACTGATGCCACTGATGAAATCATTGAAGAGACTGTAAGGGAAAAGAGGCTCCTGCAGCTCTCTGAAGAAGAGCTTCAGCGCTCCCGTGATCACATGGATGTCCCAGTTCCCCTCCTCCAGGTCCAGATCCTCTGGAGAAACAGAGAAACACACGAGTCAGTCAGAGCTCATGGGAATCTCTTCTAAACTGAGCCTAAGTGTCAAGAGGAATCAGACAGTGTGAGTGGAAAGGGCACACTGAAAATAATCTGCGCTGTTCACGCTTCTGGTGTGAAACCAGCACGATAGCTTAAAGTTACAGCTCCTATAATGAGCAAATGTAACAGTGACGTCTTCTTAAATGCAAAACGAAACTAACGAACTATAATACAGAGTATGACATCTTGGTGCATTCGTGAAGTCCTAGTAAACTGAGCTGATGAAGTGTAAAATGCATGCTGATGAATTATTTATACCATGATCTGCTTTGAAACGCAGTTTCTGGATGACTGCCAGATTCCCACTGACTCTATAGAGTCCATCGATCTCCAGACCTGATGGACAACAACCACAAATCAGTTCAAGCAGCTTGATTTTTACATATTAGACAGGGTTAAAATATTTAATGGTGAAACTCTGTGAAGTCAGATATAAACATCTAGATATTTAATATTTGACAACTACCATAGAAAAAAAAAGAAAAAGAAAAAAAAAAAAAAAAAAAATATATATATATATATATATATATATATATATATATATATATATATATATAATTTGCAAATAGTTAAATTATTTAATTAATTCTTTTTAATTGACTGTTTTATTTCTTTAAATCCATTTAAATCCTTTAATTATTTAATTCTTTAAATTAAAACACCATCACAACATCGCCCAAAAATAAATAAATAAATACCTAGATAAATATATACATACATACATGAATAAACTAATAGTCTCCTCACAACATTCAAGACATGGTTACAGTAAAATGAAATGACATGAATGATACACATTATTAATCCAAAGGTAACACACCTCTTTTCTCTACCGCCCGGATGCATTTCTCCACAAAGCTGGGCACTCTGCTCTTTTCTTGGTTGCAGAGATTGTGTAAGTGACATCCGAAGACATTTTCTGTGGATCAAAGGCTCACATTAGAATCAGTTTTAAAGGTAACAGGAAACGGCTGAGGATAGGCAGTGATGGACCTCTGATGTATCCCCTGTCTTTGACCGACTGCAGGGTGGGCCGCTTGAGGAGGAACTTCTTCAGTTTGGTGCGGACCTTCTTCTGATCTGCTTCCGGTGTCGAAGTGGATGAAGGATGACGAGATGCTAATGAACAGGAAGAGGGCAGTACACTTTTATACTCATTATCATGTATCATGTACTGTATTTTCTCTTAAACAAAATATGATACATTGCTTTCATCAAAAATAAATAAAGTTAGCCTTAATGCACTTCTAGCAGAGGGTAAAGAATGATTTGAAGCACTACCATTGCTCGTCGTTCTTTTGTCGAGGTCTAAGCTGATCTCCTCCTCATCTTCAGAGTGGTGCTGATCCAGATCCTGACGCAGATCCTGGCCCACAGCAATGCACAAACACACAGTTGTAGATCGGGCAGATTTGGTTAATGCTCAGTTTTGGACTCACTCACCAGCTGGCGTATGGTATCTGAGATGATCTTATACCAGTCTGTGATGATGCTCTCAGTGTCGTACTGGATCAAGTACTCCACACCAGTGCGACTCTTAAGCTGAATCAGCAAACACACAGGGAATATCAGGACCACACACACTAGTAAACTGTGGAGTATATGATCATCCAGCACAATGATGCAACAGCCATACCTCCAAAACATTTTTCTTGCTTGATTTGTCCTTGCTTGCCCAGTTAATGGCTGCCCCTTTCAGCTCGACTATGAATTCTGGAACTATCTGATTTGACTTGTTCTACACGATATAAAATACATTCAGTGGTGTGAAACAATGCAAATTCATCATTTGCTGGTTTTGTTTCTCACCGATGCTCCGGCTGGGAACTTTGGATCCTTATGGAAAGTCAGTATCCCTCCATGGAGAACCGTCCAGGAATTACTCCAGTTCTTCCTGTGGGACCATTTGTAAAATCTTAGACTTTTACATACGAACATTTCACGGAAACACTTGGTGAACGTTAGTTAATGAGTTAACTAACATAAACTGACACCGAGCCATACATTTGTCTTTGGTATTAATGAAAAATAATAAACTGTTATAGTATTTCATGTCCAAGTCCATTAAATAATATGCAAATAGATCATTTTAATATTAATAATGCATTAATAAATACTGAAATTACTGCTAGCTGAGATCAGTAAATGCTTCATATGTATTTTTCATGTTAATTTTAAAGTAGTAACTAATGTTAGCAAATCGAACCTTGCTGTAAAGTGTTACCATTTTGACCAATCTAGTTATAATTGTCAAACCACTGACCTAATTTTCTTCCCGTTTTCAGACACCTTTGTTTTATTCAGGATTCCAGCCTTTTCCAAGTTTGAAACCTTAAAAATTAAATTAATGAGTTAATACATCCTCTCTGAAAGAAAAAAAAATGTACAGGATAATGTCTGGCATCATGAAAGTGAAGAAAATTATAACCTTTAAGGTTCACCTTAAAATGTAGAACAGAAAAAGTGATAAAATATCAGCTGTTTAATCCTTTTTAGTGTAGAAATGGTTTTAGAGTTAGGAGAAAATGATTTAACACTCCATTGCACTCTTTAAAATGCTCAATCATATGTCACCCTGGACCACAGAACCAGTCAGAAGGGTCAATTTCTCATAATTGAAATGTATACGTCATCTGAAAGCCGAATAAGCTTTCCATTGATGTATGGTTTGTTATGATAGGACAATATTTTGCAGAGATACAGCTATTTGATTATCTGGAATATGAAGGTGCGAAATATTGAGTAAATCATATTTAAAGTCCTCCAAATGAAGTTGTTAGCAATGCATATTACTAATCAAAAATAGGTTTTGATATAATTATGGTAGGAAATGTACAAAATATTTTCATGTAACATTATCTTTACTTAATAAACTAATGATTTTTGGCATAAAAGAAAAATCAATTATTTTGACCCATACAATGTTTTTTGGCTTTTGTTACAAATATACCTCAGCAACTTAAAACTGGTTTTGTGCTCCAGGATCACATATAGTCACATATAAAATCACAAGTATCCACAGGTAAGAAGTGTTCTTCATTACAACATCAAGCACAGTTTGAGCTAAAACCCACTTAACCACGGTAAAATAATGATGTTCATTTTAGCACCTTCATAGCAGTTCAGAGCTGTGTGATAAAATAGTTCCTGATATATACACACACACACACACTCAGCAGCCACTTTATTAGTACACCTGTTCAATTGCTTGGTAACACATATTGTTAATCAGCCAATCACATGGCAGTAACTCAGTGCTTTGAGGCATCTAGACGTGGTGAAGACGATGTGCTGAAGTTCAAAGCGAGCATCAGAATGGGGAAGAAAGGGGATTTAAGTGACTTTGAACATGGAATAGTTGTTGGTGCCAGACGGGCTGGTCTGAGTATTTCAAAAACTGCTGATCTACTGGGATTTTCACTCTAGGGTTTACAGAGAATGGTCAAAAAAGAGAAAATATCCAGTGAGCGGCAGCTGTGTGGCACTCTGGGTCCCTTAGTACCAATTGAGCATTGTTTAACACCACAGTCTACCTGAGTATTGTTGCTGACCATGTCCACCCCTTTATGACTACATATACCCATCTTCTGATGGCTACTTCCAGCAGGATAATGATCTTTGTAACGAAGACTGGTTTCTTGAACATGACAATGAGTTCACTTTACTCAAATGGCCCCCACAGTCACCAGATCTCAATCCAGTAGAGCAGATTGGGATATGGTGGAACGGGAGATTCACATCATGGATGTGCAGCCGACAAATCTGCAGCAACTGCGTGATGCTATCATGTGATTATGGACCAAAATATCTGAGGAATGTTTCCAACACCTTGTTGAATCTGAGCCATGAAGAATTAAGGCAGTTCTGAAGACAAAAGAGGGTCCAACACGGTACTAGCAAGGTGTCCCTAAGAAAGTGACCAGTGAGTGTGTATATATATATATATATATATATATATATATATATATATATATATATAACCACCAGGGGCCAGTGTGGCAAAATACTATTGCATGCATATGAATCACTTAAATGGGTCATTATTCAAGTCATATTCACAAACTTTTGATTAGACATTGCTCCGCTTGTCCTAACCTGCATAAATACTTTACTCTGAATGTATTGTGTAACTGCATCATGATATTCTCCTGTGGAATGTATGAAACACCTCTATACTGACATTACCAAACCCAACACTTACTTACCATGGAAAAGAGAGAAAAACACGTCAAAACGCTTTGTTTCCTCAGGACACAGCATGTCATTCATGGCAGTAAGCACATAATGAGCATATAATAATCACATGAATGGTGCCCGAAGATTGCCTTCATGTAAAATTTTTATCAAAATGTATATTCAAAAGACATAAGCATTTGATCTGGAGTCTTACATTATGTGGCATCTCGGGAGAGCTGGCGGCATCGCTCTCTGGTGTATACTGAGGATATGATGAGTGACTCTGTGACAAAAGAACAGGTAAATCACACTTTGCATTTACAATAATGGCCAATAAAAAATGTTTTTCATTACACAACTACAGTTTTCAGTTCAGTGAAAACAGGGAAAATGTTGAGCATATGTTTGCATTTTGTAGGATCTAAAATACTAGGTGGGTAGGAGGGACTTAAATAGAGCAACTCTATCACAAACGGAGTCTCAGGTGAAGCCTAGAGCCTGTTTAGGAAACAGGGTCACTAAGGACACGCATGAAGGACCAGGTGTGCATCACTCTGTGTTTATGAGTGTGGGTGAGCTGTTGGGTGAGCTAACACATGATGCAGAGGTGTGTGAGTACATACATCCTCCTGGTATCCCGTACTGCGCCTCCAGTTTTGCATGGATCCCATTGTGTCCTGCTCTAGTAAGGCCCCATTTCCCACTCCATACTGTCCTGGACTTCCAGAGAACTAAAAGTGTGGGAGAGAATTTCTATTCAGAAATGTTAACTTTATGACAGGTTTTTGCACTTTTTTGATTTTGTTAGTACACTGTAATAAAATGATTTTTTACAAGAAAATATTAATTTTAAATTGCATGTTTCATTTGATTTGTTACTTGCCTATTATTTGTGAAATCTATCAGCAATTTCTAAGTGAAAATAATAAAAAGTTAATCCTAAACGATTCCCCCGTTCTAGTGTATTAATAACCACCCGCATTTTATCCACATGGACATTCTGCCAAATATATAATTTTGTGTTTTCACAATATCATTTGGGATCAGAATGACATGAAAGTGAGTCAAGTTTCACTTTTCTTTTTTTTTTTTTTTTTTGTGAACAGTCTTTCAAGAAGAATGATTAAAATTATGCTTAAGCAGCTAAAAAAAAGAAAAGAAAAAAAAATCTATATTAAATATGGAATCCCATTGTCATGTGAAACTTAGATATCCAGACTTGGATAAGTTATGAAAATGAATACAATTTATTAAGTTTTGGCCATTTTTAGACATTTAATGAATATGATTTTCTACCATTACCACACTCTAAAATATTTTACCTACAGGAATAAATTGTGAATAAAAATGTAAAAAAAATCTTATCCCTCATGACTTTCTTTCTTCTGAGGAACACAAAAGAAGACGTTTTGAAGAATGTGGGTAACCGAACCGTTTCGGTTGCCTTTGACTTCCATAGTACGGAGAAAGAAATACTATGGAAATCAATGGAAACTGAAACGATTAGTTACCACCTTTATTCCTTAATCAGTAAATCACGGGCCTTTGAATATATGATAAGTTATAGATAAGGGGGGAACAAAAGGCTAAAAAGAGAATGGCAGCTTTACGACCCATCCACACAAGGGACAATAACTACGACAAAAAAGTTTTAATAATCACTCTTATTCTATAAAACAGGAAATTTCACACCACAACTACAACTATAACTACAAACAGAAACGTTATCAGATCAGAATCACACAGGACAATTTCTTCCAGCTGATGAATTACAAAAAAAACACTGACAGCCAATCAGAATCCACCTGCCTTCACAAAGAGCACAAGCATTTAAACAGCAGCGTCCTTATAACAAACACAACTTTATTGTCCGCAGAGTTTGGGTGCTAATATAGTTACCGTTCTTGGTGTGAACAGGCCTTCAGGTGGACAATCCCAAACTTCCCCACTGTATCTCACCTCAGGCAAGTTCCACTGGGACTTGCTGCCATCTCTTAAGTAGTAGTACGTCCTTCCTCGATCGTCTAGCGACTTGATCCACTGTCAACAAGACAAGTTCACCAAATTACAAAACTAGCCTACAGCCATACTATACTATGCATCCACATCACTAATAATAGCAAGCTAATCAGCCCAAATAATAAGTAAGCCATCTCAAAACAAGGACACGTCGAGGTCAGTGTCGAGAGTGCTGTACCTGTTCCTGCGTGTAGTCGCTCGTGAAGACCCAAGCTCCTTCAGGGTCGATGCTGAGGGTCCAGCCTGGTGGGACGCGGTGATCCAGACTGGCCCTGGGGATCGACACCTTCTTCACTTGAGTAAAAGTGTAATCTGACGGCATCGAGAGAGGACATGCTTCCTCCAGATCTGGGGATGCAGGGTAGTCTTCCTCAGGAAGCGGAGGCTACATTTTGGGAAGTAAAGAAGAGAATAAAAGAATTGTTCAAACTTTTAAAATACATTTTATTAATTTTTTTTGTTTGATTTTTTAATTAAACCTTTTATTTTTAGAAATATAACTCATTATAACTCACTACAAAGGGTAGTGTTTGAGAAACCTTTTTGAAAATACTATTATTGATCAAATCCAAGGAGAAAAAAATGATTACACAAGCAACAAAATAAGCCAAAAGCCTTGAAAAAAAACTGTATATATGAGGCAGTCTAATTTTAAATGTTAAATATATTTTTAAATATCTTTACAATATTATTTAAAATGATAAAAATACATATATACTGTAAAAAAAATCATAGGGTCTTAGAACATTGATGTAAGTCTAACTAAAATTCACTCAAAAAATGGTCAAAAAACAAAACATGTTCTGCATGAGGAAGGGTCATTTTTTTCATTTAGATTTTTAAAGTTTGAAAAGTGTATATGAATAGAGAAATGTAGTGTATATTAATACAATTCTAAATCTCCACAGCCATTTTTATTTTTTATTATTATTCTATTCTAAAATATAAATTGTAAATAATATTTTCAGCTGAAAATGTCATGGGGCTTTTGAATATTGCTGTGGGCAATGGTTTGGCATGGAGTCAAATGTTTGAAAACCACTGTAATAATACAAATAAGAATAATAAAAAAAAGCTATAGACTTTAATTACGGTAGCGCCATATTTAAAGTTTGATAGCCTTGAAAACAATGTGAGGGATAAAAGTACAGTGTGTTCACTAGATTGTGATGTTGTTTAACATTGGGATTGTTTAGCTAATGAAACATCTCTCATAAAAAAAACTTTCAGAAGACATAAACCTAGGGCCTTTATACGGAGGATAGAAAAGACTGTCGATTCCTCACAGCCATGTTTTCATCCATGTAAAATCAAAGATGGCGTCTAGCCTGACTAAGGTCTACATGCACATAAATACCATAAAATGCTAAAATAAAACCTCCATACCAGGCAATCTTCCAGAAAACTCTCTGGTGAGGTGATATCCTCTGGGGGATCCCACGAGCTCTGACCCGACACAATGTTAAAGAAGTAATGCCTGCCAGTGTTCTCATCCAGCAACTTCTCCCAGTCCGAGCTCCACCTCTGAGGAGAAGGGTCTACAGGGGAGCTGATGGGAGACTGGGGGAACGAGGCAGGAGAACAGGCCTCCTCCGTCCCCAATGATGACTCCATGGAGGATCTGAGTGGATACTCCCAGGTGCTGCGGCCCGTAGAGGGGTGATAGTAGTACTTTTGCCCGCTCTGGTCGTCAGTATGGATCTCCCATCCCGCAGAGTCTAAGAGAAGGGTATCGGGAGGCTCTGGGATCTCTAGTAATGGAGAAGTAACTGTACTGGAGGTGGTACTCCGACGCGGCCGCGGGAGGTTTACATAAATCGCTGTGAGAGCGCTGTCATCCTCCACCTGATGGACAAATATGATATCCGTGAATGCATGTACTTGTACAAGACATGATGCTAAAGACACCCAAATATGATGATCTTTTTGCAAGGAGCCCCTTTTTAAAATAATAAGTAAGCTATATTTCCATGCATGGAAACCCAATTAGTGTGCAAGTGTTAAAAACGTTTTTATGTGCATTATCATAAAGACAACGTTGTTTAAAGAATAAAAAAAAATGATGTTAAACATTAAATAAAATAAAATAAAATAAAATAAAAACTTCTCATTTAGTTTGAATGCTTAAAAATCTACAACTAAATTATATATATATATATATATATATATATATATATATATATATATATATATATATATATATATATATATATATATATATATATATATATATATATATATAGAAATAACAGAAAATATTAAAATAAAGTATAATTCAGAATGTAGCAAAAACTATAATACTAAGTCAATGATTAAAAAAAACACAAAAAATAATTAAAATAAAAAAAATAATTGACCTTACTATCATTGTACCAAAGCCGAAACAAAATAATAATAATAAAAAAAAAATCTGCAAATGTTAGGTTGAGAGCACATAGATGAATCAGTAAAATTCAGTGAATGCATTATCAAAACTATATAAACTGATTCATCTTTACACATAAGTTTTGAAAAACATACAATAAAAATTTGTCTGAAAAATTTCAGACACCCACTCTCAGATGCAATAACTGTTTTTCCAAGTTTTTTTTAACACATGATAAAACATATAACATCAATGTAATAAAATATGTGATTTTTGTAAACACACACACATATATATATAGATAACAAATGTATAAAATCTGCTTTTTTGTTAAAGATATTAAGCTTCTAAAGAGCTACTCAGGATGAAGATATCATATCACATCATATACTATATGGTCATGAAATGCTAGAAATGGAGTGTGTTTGGCTGAAGACACATGTGTAACTTGATTCAGATGACCTTTCACAGAGATACTGACTTATGTAGACAGGTCACAACACTTACACACAGAGCGAAAACAAACAGTGGATGGACAGAGCGTCTGCTTTCACACCTTCCTCCCACAATCCTCCTCTATGCAAAATGAACCACGCTCAGAGGGACTCTCCACATCACCAGAAAGACAACCGAAAAACCAAACGCTTCTTAACCTGAGGAACATTCAGCACACACACCACTGTCAGGTGTGTTAACTTAGGTTCAAACTAACGAGGAGATTTTGACTAGGCCTGAAGCCTCATCTGCCCTTTACAGAAACGAGCACTTCCTATGTGCGCTGATCTCAGGAAACAGAACAAGAGTTATAAAAGAAGAAACCACAAACAGATAGCTGCAGATAACTTTCCATCTGTATTGTTTGTCTTATTTCCAGCTGACCAAAACAGCAGCAGATAAGTCTCACATGGTCCTGGTTAGAGAACGGGGCACGTCTCATCCCACAGATGGACTGTCAGTGTTTGTGCTACTGCTGTGATGGACATTGAGGTGGTTCGAGACCAGCGGTTCGAGGACTGATCCCAGAACAGGACCAACGGTCAACTTGAGGGTTAATGCATGACCGTAAAGACACCTTCATATTGTTATAGTTGTTCGAGGACAAAGCAAATTTGAGTGATTTTTTGTCCTTGTAACAAAAAAAAAAAAAAAAAAAGGAATTATTTAGTATATTCTTTAAAAAAGCACTCTCTTGACAACTTAGGTTTGCGTCTCCGTCAAGGTCGGCAAGCCAAGTTCGTTTCCCATTAACCATCAGGACTGGATAGGAAGACGAACATGTGAATGTACTTCTTCAAATTGTGGCAAAAGATTATTAAAACATGGTTTAGAAATAAAAATGTAAAATTGACATTATTACAAAGTGCACTTTTTAAAAGTGTAGTTAAGTGCATCAAGAAATACTCTCTTTAAGATAGTTTTTTTATCAACACTGCTTTACCTGCAAGGATGCGTAGTGGTCAATGACACAAGGGGAGTCGTGGCCTAGTGGTTAGAGAGTTTGATTCCTAACCCTAGGGTTGTGGGTTCGAATCCCAGGCTGGCAATACCATGACTTCGGTGCCCTAGAGCAAGGCACCGAACCCCCAGCTGCTCCCTGGGCACTGCAGCATAAATGGCTCCGGGTGTGTGTTCACAGTCCGTGTGTTTGTGTTCACTGGTCTGTGTGTGAGCGCACTTCGAATGGGTTAAATAAAGAGCATGAATTCTGAGTATGGGTCACCATATTTGGCTGAATGTCACATCACTCACTCAAAGCCAGGGTGTTGCTATGTAGTGGTTAAGGTTCCTCGAGATGGTTTCTAGCACATTATCATGAGGTTGTTAGGTGGCTGCTCTCTGGCTCAAGTCACTGTGCATATTCTGGTCTATAATAGAAGTCTAACAGATGAGATTTTATCTCGTTTTACCATCTGCCAGTCAAAAAATAGCACGATTTATGGTGTCATTCATATGCAATCATGTTCATTTGCTTATTCATGTTGCATAAGTGCTGCACAGACTTTTTACTACTTAGGGTTCGGGGTTTGTTCAAATGCTTAACTGTAAGTAGGCCTACAAGAAAATGAGTAATAGTATTAAAAAGCACACTTTATAGTGTAAACGAATGTGGTAAATTCATTGGCAATGAGTAATAGGCTTTAGTTTGCTCTTTAGCTTGTTTATCTACCAATGTTGAACAGGGATTGCAAAATATATTCAGATACGGAAGAACAGATGAAGTAGCCAGCGCATGCATGTAGAGTGAAGATGGCTGTGGAAGAGATGTTTGTATGTTTACTGCAGTACTGAGCTCACCTTTAGCCTCGAGAGAGGCCTGTATGAGGACACCCCTCTCCTGAGGAACGTCTGGGGAGCAGAGACAGGAATAAAGACAGAAGAGCAAGAGTGACAATCGAAGCGCAACAGCGGAAATCAAAGCTAGTGCGCCAGCACATCATATCCTGGCTCTATATTTACCAGCCTTTGGTGCAGACCAAGTCTGTCTCTCAGCCGCAAGGGCCAAAATGCATCAACTGACAGGAAACAGGTTTATTATTATAATCCTCACAAATAATAGCCACGCAAATGCACCTACCATACTCAACACTGAAGAAGAACTGAGTGATCGAGATAATAAAACGTATAAAAATGCTAATTCTGTCAGATATTACTATTATTTACTAACCCTTAACCATAAACCATAGCTGTACAAACCCAAACCCAAAAGGAGAAGTAGTATACTGTCCACTATTTCCATTGTTATGGTTAAAAATGAACTATTTATATGGTTGCCTATATTTTATGTTTTCAAAAACTGAAATTGTAGTCTTCATTATAAATGAAGCTGCAATTGTCCTTTCTTCTCTGTTATGACATACACTACTAATCAAAGTTTTGGGATGGTTAATAAATTCATTTTTCAAATAAACCTCTATGCTCACCAAGACTGCATTTATTTCATTAGAAATACCATAAAAACAGTACTTTTGTAAAATATTTTAAATAACTGTTTTCTATTTAAATAGATTTCAAAACGTAATCTATTCCTGTGATGCAAAGCCGAATTTTCAGCATCATTACTTCAGTCATAATCCTTCAGAAATTATTCTAATATGCTGATTTACAAATATATTACGTATATGCATTACATTGATCAAAAATGACATTTGAAATATTACAAAATATTCCTATTTCAAATAAATGCTGTTCTTTTGAACTTTCTCTTCGTCAAAGAATCTATCACAGTTTCTGCAAAAAGTATGAATTAGTAGCAAAAACTACTTTCAACATTAATAATAATAAGAACCATTATTAATAATTGAAGCACTAAATCAGCATATTAGAAAGCTTGTGATTTAATCAGCTCCTGATTGTCCGTCTTCAGCTGATTGACCTTGATCCCCCTTCACTTTCACAAAAGAGCGTCCAGTACATTTTTTTATATTTCTCCTTTTGTGCTTCACAGATGTCATGCAGGTTTCTAACAACACGAGTGTGAGTGTCAAAAAGATGACAGAACTTTCATTTGTAGCTGCACTATCCCTTTAAAACACTTTAAAGCTAAGGGAGTGATGAAATCCCCAGCCTTAAATGCATGCCACCCTTTTGTGAGATAAATTTAGATGATCTGAATGCGCTGGCCAACAGAGACAGCCACACAACCTGTGTAAGTCATTGTACAAGTAGGCTAACTGAGAGAAAAAGAGAAAGAAGCAGTGGATGTATAGGGAGAAGCCAATAAAGCAGGAACTGGCTTTGAGAGAGACAGCCTGGAACGATGCAGACTGAGAAATTTAAGGAAACGTCCTTTTTCCAAATCAAAACTGCAAGGATGCTAAAGAGCAATGTCTTGCAGCTGCTCTGTTTTATAGCGTTTTACAGAACTGGACAACTTTACAGTGACAAACGTTTGACCCTGATGATGTTTAACAAGTGCTACGCCGGGGAGTGTCTCAACAGGAAGAGACCACATCCTAACTGAGAACAACACAAAAGCACACTTCTTTATGCAAAATCCAATGTGCTAAAACTGTAGTGATTTTAATGCACACTGCTCATATATAAACGCTATGTTACTTACTGGACAGTCAAGACAATTCATTACTTTCTACACACCAAAGTGACAACAAAGAGTATTTCTGTACACAGAAACCAAGTTTTAAAGGGTTGTGGACATACCTGCGTGTTCAGAGAGAGAGGCATCGCGCTTCTGGGTCGGTGGTTGGTTCGAATCTTAGAGTAAAAATCCACCATGCCTTTGTTTAGATCAGTCAGTACAACTGATCAGACAACAGTCAAAGTCTAAATTATCTAACAGTGAGCATCGTGGTGAACAGGCTGACCCCGAGTCTCGCTCACACACACACACACACACACTGCGTCTGCAGCCGCCGAGGCCACTAATGAACCTCTGTCTTGAAGTGCTACTCTGCTCGAGTGAAAGGGGGAGGGGGCAGACGGATGGAGAGAGACAGACGCAGGCATGACCGTCTGAATACATAAAGATGCAAAGAGACAACGGGTCAGAGAAGAAGTGTTGACACTGAGAAGGTGTATAATTTCAGGTATCTTTGCGAACATAAAAGTCGTACAAATTCTCAAGTCTGAATTGTCTAAGTTCCTCTTTTTCCTCATCGAAACAGAACCTGCACCAGTCAAAGTCACTGACTTGATTGCATTTCCTTAAAATTACACATTTTGACTGTAACACTTCTGATAGAAGAAAAAAGCATGCTTCCTCTATAAACAATACGGGATTGCTCAGAGGTCTGTCTTTTATAACATGAAACTGACACTATTTTCTTTAAACTTGTTCCTGGTCTTATACATTGGTGCATGATATTTTAAAGAAATAAAGTCTTTATCTTTCTTAAAAAATGTATTAACTTTAAACAAGTTAAACAAACTAAAACAAGTTTTTCAAGTTTTCACGTGGCTGCATGGCCGATTATGTTACTCCTGGCCAAATAGCCATTCAGGTGTTATTTATATTATATTATACTACACACACACACACACACACACACACACACACACGGTTGTTTTTGTGAAAAGGCGTAATGGTTTTTATACTGTACAAACTATGGCCCTACACCAACCCTACCCCTAACCCTCACTCTCACAGGAAACTTTGTGCATTTATACTTTCTCAAAAAAATAACACACATTCTGTATGATTTATAAGTGTTTTGAAAAATGGGGACATGGGTAATGTCCTCATAAGTCACCCTCTCCTTGTAATACCTGTGTCATACCCATGTCATTATACAGAGTTATGTCCTGATATCTCACAAAAACAAGAGCACACACACACACACACACACACACACACACACACACACACACATATAAATATAAAAGAAAGTCAGATTTCTAGATTTTAGTATTTTGAGATACTATTATAGTTTTTATAAATATTTTCAGTTAGCGTTTATTGTTAATATTTTATTGTATTTTATTTTTTTTATGTATTTTTAAAAATTATATTGATAGTTTTTGTATTTTTGGTGCATCTTTGTCAATTTAAATATAGATAGATAGATAGATAGATAGATAGATAGATAGATAGATAGATAGATAGATAGATAGATAGATCAGTGTAAAATATTGTAAAAACGTTAATGAAAAAAATGTTATCTAACCAGATAATTAATGTAATTTTAAAGTAAAATGCTATCAATTTCAGAGTTTTAGAAGTAAAAAAGAACAAATCAACGTATAATTTACAGTCAAAAACTGTAAACTGACATTCCCAGATTCCCAGAAGGTAATAAAAAAAAATCATCGTTTTTGATAACCAGTTGTTTAATGAATTTTTATTGGATCATTTAAGTGTCGTGTGTTACCGTGAATGACCCTGTGCTGTATACTACTAGTATATACTTCAGCTTGTGGAATAGCTGCTTAAGATGACTTTCTGCCTTATTCTTCATGTGACTTCCTCTTTGACCACCTTCATTTTTATGGTGGTTGTCAGTATGTGTTAAAGGTAGGAAACAGATTGTCGTAGCAGTGTTTAGTGTAGTTTTTATTCCTTTTCAGTTTTAGTTATTTTAGTTAGCATTTATAGTAACAATTATTCTGTTGACCAAATTTCACATTCATAAATGTAAATTTAGCAATAAAAAACCTAATTTTATGGTTTTGTTAACTGAAATATGTATTTATATTGACAATTTCAGAGAATCTGTGAACAAAAAAGCTGTAAGAACTTTGAAAATTTGTAAATTTTACAATTTGTTTATTTGATGTTATATATGCGTGTATAATACTTTCCTCCCCCTGGCAATTGTTTTTGTTTGTTGTAATTTGCATTTTCATCTTTTTCTGTTTCTTTTTTAACTTTTTTGTTTCTTGATAACATGTTGTATGTTATATTTTTTCCAAAAAATAAAATAAAATAAAAAAATTTATAGTAACAATTTTGTTAAGGTCTTAAGTTTTAATTATCTATAATAATCCTGATCTGATCACATTTTGAAAAAATATTGAGACGTCTTTTGAAGAATTACTGAAGAATTTTACTCAGGATAAAAATCTGAGAAGTGGAAGACTCATGCATTTCCAAAAACTTTACCAGAGACACTAAATAAATCTCAAGTTGTTTCTTTCCTATGAATTTGATTATATACAGTTTTGTGTGTTTTAGTGTAAAAACTAAAGCCACAGTGAAATGTACCATACCATAATATAATATATAGGTCTATACATGCATTCACAATAGACAGGGTAAATGTTCATGTCATGCCGAGTTTAACAATATATTAAGATTCAAGTGTAAGTGAACACAGATATACAACTTTAGAAAAGCAATGTGTATTTTAAATGGCATGATGTGGTGGCATGATCAAATTCAGAGGACAAGGGCCACTGTGTTGAGCTGTGACATCTGATAAACATTTCAACTGTGAATGTTTAGCAATGTTTAAAGCAGGAAATATGTTTCGGATTTCACATCCAAGCAAGTCTGACAAGCATGACAACAACAGACAACAGCTTCCCTGCATGCAATCCAATCTGTCGTCGCAAATTTGAACAAAAAAAAAAAAACTATTTTCCATGCCTGCGGTTGTGAAGACACAGAGACCCCAAAGTCTGGATATCACACCTACGATCAAACTCTTTTTCCTCCTTCTAATGATGGACGTGAGTAAGTCACAAAGGCCCGGCATATACAGTTCCTGGAACAAGCATAAGTAAAATAGCATCAAACTGAATTAGGGACTACTATTCACAAGAAGTTTTGTTATTCAAATCTTTAACAAGGCAGCCCACAGCTATATGACCTGGATATTACCAAGTCGAGCTAAATAAAAACACAGAAAACTTGTACAAGATGTACAAACTTTCATTTAGAACTCCATCTAGAAACATTAGGAAGGCGCCCAGATCACACACCAAAAATGAGCAGGAATGACATGAGTTAATGTGTAACGCAATGTTCTGTGTTATTTATAGCACTCTGCAATTTCATTTTTTACCCTGAGGGAATCCTTGCACTTGACTGACAGTAGTTAAATGCTTATCTCCTCTCATAAGAAGCATCAATGCTATGAAATCCATTGTGATTCTGTGTCAAGGCCATAAATTAGAATGTGAACAACAGTCTAGTTGTCCTTAAGTCCTTAAACACACACACACACACACACACATAATTTTACAGGTGCTATACCACCCTTGTGATTATTATTAAAATTAATATCAGCATTTAGACAAAGCTAGGAGCAACTGGTGTGTTTTCACGGTTTAAGTTACAGTCTGTATGCTTTGTTGCATTTCTGCTCACATGATATTTCAAGCTTGTATAACTATTCTTTGAGCATGTTTATGCAGTTCCTGATTTACTGCAAACTGATGATGGCATGTGGGTCAACAAAACATGACTCTTTTGTTTGAGCATCCCAACCAGCAGATACAGCCAATCATTTAACCAGTGGTGTGAGTTTGGGGGCGGGACAATCTGTTAGTTTGACCAATGGAAGACAGGGGGAGTGGTCTGGAAACCTGTTTGGACACAGTCAGTAAAGCAATGACTGCATATAGATATGACATGCACAGGTGTAATACTCTCTTGTGATTATGAGCATTTATGACTAATGGTTTCTGTGGCAATGTCTCTTTGTGCAAAACAGTAAAGGAAACCATTTGCCTTCCTGAGTCAGCCAGACATTAATGCTGAACAGCACACAAGTTGATTAACAACGGGTAAACTCAGTTTTCAGTGTTTGTCGGACTATAAACTTTAGACATGTCAAAGGAGTAAACAATTGCAGAAGTGACTGTTAAAGCGATAGTTAATTACAATTAACTCCTGATTTACTCACCCTCAAGCTAGGTGTATTTGACGAATACAATCGGAGTTATGTTAAAAAATGTCCTGGCTCTTCCAAGCTTTATAATGACAGTGAATGGTGGTCAACCAAAGCAAAATAAAGTGCAGCAATCCATCATGAAAGTGTTCCACACAGCTCCGCCGGGTTAATAAAGGCCTTCTGAAGCAAATCGATTTTAAACTTTATAAAGCGTATTCTCTAGCTTCCTCTAACTGTTGTTCACGAGAAAGTGGCGTTCCAGCGGATGATGTAAGACGTAGGCATAGCGAAGCTCCTCATTTACACATTTTACCACTGTATAGTTTGAAATGCAAAAGGCGTTTAGACATGTTTCATCAGATTTTATATCAAACGCCATCTAATTCTAAATGACACTGAGAAGACGGGTGGAATGTAGCAGCACTTTACTGAAAAACATCACATCTCTCTAACAAAGCGATAGCCAAGGAATTCACAGCTATAATGAATTCAGAAAGAAGTGATTGTAGAGTGAACAGCATGCTGCTGATTACTTAACCAAATTACTTATCGACCAATGAAACTGAGGCTGGAGAACCAACAGCTTGAACTCCTACCTCTCTTTTCACACACACACACACACACACACACAGAGGGTCCATTCAGGCGACCAAGCAGCTCCCCCTCTGTGTTACATCACCAATCATGGCCTGGAATCCTGCATTACCTCATTGAAAACTTAAGGTCTGAGAGCTCATGGCACACTGCAGCTATTATCATCACTCAGGTTCCCTTTCCTCTCCCTCTCTCAAACATACGTGCACATTAATATACTATAATAACTGCAACAACCTCAAAATAGACTTCCGTTGGACACTTGACTCAGACTCAGTGTTTTTGCTAATTAAACCTCATCACCACAATTCTAGGATGTTGTGGTGGTTATCTATGCAGTTGTCTTCTGGGTGGTTTCTACTGGGGTTATTGGTATGATATTTTGGTCCCTCCTTTTTTAAGTCTGTTTTCTTTTATTATTTATTTTATTGTCAGCCAGACGAGAATCTTAAGCACATTAATGCATGATCGTGCTGAAGTTTCACATCCTGTTCTAAGACGAGTGAAAAACACTCTTACATCATGAGTGAGGTGACTGTAAGTTCAGCATTTAACTTTGTGTTCCCACTTGATTAACCAAATACTTTATACAGTCATATATGATAAGGATTAAAAAATAATAATAATTCCATATTAATCACAAGAAACACTTTCTAGTCAATTAATCATTGCTGTGCATGACTATACATTTTCTATAGCCTTTTTAAATTACCTGATATCTCCATACAATCAAAAGTTTTCAAACCTCTTTGGTTTTATGTGATCGTGATGACATCATGATGTTTAGTCACATGACGCACAAGAGCCAATGAATGTTGATTTTATTGATTTGGACTCTGTGTGCATGAGTTAATGTTTTCAATTTGATTTGAGAATCAAAAACGTAGGAAGTTTTTAACCTTTTGAAACCACTTTCCATTAGCAGTGAAGCTAATAAAATAAAATAAATAAGATTGCGACCGCTTTGCTGAGTGGAGTTTGAACAGAGTTTTTGCTGTTTTGCTATACTTTTGCTATTGGATAATCATTAAGTGGAGAGACACAGAGAATGGGAACCCAGTCTCCAATGGGTATACACTTTATATACCTTTTAGAAAAATTTGCACATGGATTCATTTACATATGTAATATACGTCTCTCTAAATTTTCAACTACCAGCACTCGATTTGGCCCAAACTTGCTCCTCTCAAAGTCCTAATCTACTCCACCTATGCTGCTCAGACTCACGCGTGACGCTCCAGTCGTGCACATGCACTAGGACCTGGGGTCTTCCAGTGCACAGCGTTGTGTGAGATGCATTAGCATAAGCTGACCTACATATCCGGGACTACACACCAGCGCTACCAACTGAATGGCACCTCAGCCATGCCACTGCTGAAACCAACATTACTATGGAAACCAGAACTTCACTGGCAGGCCTCCAGAGTTAATTGGTGCTTATCCCACCGAACTAAAAACCCACAGAGAGCAGACAACACTTCTACAGACCTGATGAAATGGAGACTTCTAAGAAAAATGCAAAGAAAATTACATTTTATGCACATTATCTTAGTAGCAACATGGAAGGCTCTTGACTCTATGATGGCATTTGTGTTTGTAAACCACTCTCTGACTGACCACTAATTTAAGAGAGTGATGTTAATACCTAGAAAGAAGTGCCATGGCGGTACAATGTCACAGTGATGTATCAGATGATAATACCATGGAATTTTGATATATGGGTCAATAATTAATAAGAATGTCTAGATTATGTGTAATTGTTATAGTGTACTTACAGTGTATTTATCTAAAAAAAAAGGTTCTGATAATACAAGGTAAATACATGAGGTATAGGTTTAGGGGTATGTTCAGGGTTAGTTACCTAGTTATTACATAGTTATTGTAATTACTATAATAAGTACATAGTATGTACACGAGGAACAGGACTGTAAAATAAAGTGCAACCAAATAAAGTGCTACAGAGAAAGCTCTTAAAAACATATAGGCTCATTCAAAAAAATTCAAAATTCTTATTTATTATAATCTATGTTTTCAGATTGTTTTAGAATTAGTTGAGTGGTGTAACCAATAAATAAACACCAAACTAAATTAATTTCAACCTAGTAGTATATATATATATATATATATATATATATATATATATATATATATATAATAAAATTAAAATTTTTCAAACACATGGCTACATACAGAAATGTACATAAGTACACACATCCATCCATCATCCATACATAAATATCAATAATTGTTTATGAAAATAAATAATACCAAGTTTTCAACTTGACTCTCCACACATTGATTTGGGAATTTTATTCATTAATATTTTAAATCAAATTTTATATAAAAAATGTAACTTTATCACTTATATTTATATTGTGATAAAATATATTATTTTTTATTCTGCCAATTATTATTATTATTTTTATTTATTTACTTATTATTTATTTACTTTTCATTCTTACAATCTCAGGAAAGTTACACCACCTAGTTCCTTGTCTTTAAGCCCAAAAAAATTCTTTAAAATGACTTGTAATCATAATTAAAAAAAAATACATAATACACGATTAAACATAATTTTCACTCAAATTGGATGCATTTCAATTTAAAGCAGGGTCGTGCTAATGTAATCTCGATATTATCTTTCGTATGATCAAGATATCACTCATTTTCTGCATTTAAAACTCTGTAAGTAGCAAGTTTGATACGTCAGATAGCTCACCGCATCGCTCCATGCAGGAAGCACAGGATCATACCTTTACACAGGTGTGTGCACAGGTGAAACCGATCCGTCTCCAAATGCTTAGATTACAAAAAGCTGCAAACGATAATCCATCTGGCAGAAAACCCGCTGTTTATAATCCATCTTTTTTAATGCTCCCGTGCTTTAATCGTCCCTCTGCAGGGAAGCAGGTGTGTTTGTGGGCGTGTGCTGTACCTGTCTACAGAGCAACTCACTCTCTCTCTCTAACTCACCTAACCTGTTGTGCTCTTCATCTGACTCTGCTGGTAGTCTATGGATGAAAACCCCTTCCCTCAAACACAGTCAAAATAGCACGCTTATATTTCTATTCATGCACGTTTTGCTTCTCTCAACAAATAACGAATTAGGCTACTTATAAACTCTGTACCTACCAATTCTAGTAGACTGATGAGAGTTTTCCACACGCACCGTGGACTATACAGTGTCTTGAGCGGATAGAACGGACGGAGAAGCCGGTTCTTTGCCGGTGAGGGGCAGCGATTGTACAAGTAAACCATTGACATGCAGATCACTTGGCAGGGAGCTCCACAAATACAGTCTGACTGGGCGTTTGATCAGGGACTTCTTTAATTTATCATTTACATAGGTTTAAATATAACAAGCATGTGACAAAACGTAGGTTTAGTTGTTTTAGGGGGCGGCGAAATATCCTTTAAATTATTTAAAAACGTTGATAAAAAAAAGTTGTTACAAACTATCCTGGAAAGTAGCCTATAACGTATGCTCATCAGTAGGGTAAGATCCCTGATAACGACATTTCATGTTGCTAAAAAATAATAAATGATAAAACCGAATGTTCCCTTAAAGTTCATACAGAATATAGTTTATAAAAGTAAAAAAAAAAAAAACAACCTAATAACAAATTACAGTCACATATCAAATGGTGTTGTGTCTGTATTTAAATTTGTGAAATAAAAGACCAAAAATAAAATAAGAGCCTTGGGTAAGATGCTCCTAGCCGTATTTACATACTTTATAATGCTTACATTGCAGAGGCATTAAAACAACGTTTCTTGTACAGATAATTGATTACTTTTAAATTGTGTCTAATACAATGAAATGTGGAAAGGACAATAGCATATTTAGCTGCTGTGTTGCTCCTTACTAGCATTGACTGAGGTGAACATTGTTTATAGTCTATACAGCATAAAGTTATCTTAAATCAAATTAAATCCATCAATCGTTGATTCAGACACTAGTTACACACCAAAATTTAAGGACAGCCAAAGTTCTAAACTGACAATTAGAGCAAAATTATGAGTTTGACCAAGATTTATTTCATTCATATTTGGTAACTTTCCTATGGGTTTGTTTTTTGGTAGGCCCTGATGCTGATTTGTAGACAGCGCCCCCGTGTGGTTGAGGAAAGCAGCTGAATTTCAGTTCAAATTTGAACTGAACCAAACCATTATTAGTTTATTGTTGACTTGAATAAACTAAAGTATGCAGGCTCGTCGTTGAAATTCAGGAACATTTTACAAAGAATGAACAGGCTACATCTAACCATTTGTCAAAAGAGAACATTGCTCTCTCTTGTCAAAAAATTATTTGGAGAGTAAAACAGAACAGAATTTGTGTAACTTTACTTTGCACGTGAAGTATGACTTACCATAGTCTTATCTGGTGTGACAGGGTTCACATTATCTTCAGCTTTTAAGGATTCCGGTTCTCTCATTGTATCCAAACTCTCATTCTTGTCTTTATCCATGGGGTTCCAGACGTCACCCCAGCCAGCTCTATTGAGCATCTGAATGTCTTGATCCAGGGCCTTTGTGTCCACCCGAGGCTCTTCTGTTGCATTTACGCTTGATTTGATCTCCAGGTCTGGGGACTGAGGTGTGTTGGCTGTATGAAGAAGCTTCAGTAAGATCGAGGTTGGTGTTTCTCCATTAGTTGGGGAAGCTGGCTTGGAGTTTGTGTGTTCAGGCATAGGACCGGCCTCTGCTTCAGTCTTTAAGGGATCTGGATCCAAACCCTTCAGTTCAAAGAATTCCTTTGGAATAATATATGTTGATATTCTATGACCGTCTTTCTCCGTGTCTCGTTTTATAGAGGCTGGGACTCGAAGCGTGACCTCGGTGGGCTCAGTGACGGTGGGAAGACTATCAGGAGCCATCTCAGAGTTAGACTTGAGGGATTCACTTCCACTAACCTCCAGTGAAGTTTGGTTGGTCTCAGGTGGGAGTTCGGTCACATACGTCGCTGGGATGAAAAAAGGCTTCTCAGTCTCATCCCTCCGGACGTGCCACCAGGTTTCATTGGTCTTGGCTACTAGGATGTAGTGCTCGTTGGGTTTGATGGACACCTCTCGGCCATCTCGAGCAGTGTATTTGTATTCATAATTCACCAGAACCTGCTGTGAAATTGACATAGTGGCTCACGTCTGCTGATCCCAAACCTGTTATGTGGCTGGTGTTCAGTGCAAACAGGAAATCAGGGTTCGTGTACAGTCATCATGAGATCTGAAGATAAAGGAGGGAAAAAAAGGTAATATTTAAATCTAAAGTAATATTTAAAAATCACAAACACAATAAGATATATAAAAGAGTAAAAAAATAAATAAAAAAATACATACAGGCATAAGGGACAAGATTATAAAAGAAAACAAATCCAAAAAAATAAAACATGCTCTTTTAACTTATGTGACCACCTAGCAACTATGCAAAACAACCTCCAACGCATTAGCAACCACATATCAATGCCCTAGCAACCACCCACAACATCCTAGCATCAAGAAAATGTAACATTCTAGTTTTTAGACGATTATTAGCCAAATACAATATGTATATGTACTGTACATTAAATCAGTGTATCACTAGTCGTGCACATTTAGAATAAAAAAGCAAGAAAACAAGGGCACTTTCAGAGTATTCAACCTGAAATCTACTCTACTTATATATTTACCTAAGTATATGTTAAAATATAATGTTCATCGGTGTGCTAATGTGGGGTTGGACGATCATATTCACAACACAACAGGAATGCAGATAAACCAGGGGAACCAGAGGTGTGTCGGAGAAAGAGAGAGAGATGAGAGAAACCTGTCAGGATTTCTAGCAGAAGACGGCCTTGAAACACGACATTTTCACTGAAGTTTTGTTTCATTACATTCTTTACTTTAATGAAACCAGAGAGCAGAGACAAAGAGATGAAAATAAACAAGCATGAAGGGAAGGGGGAGAGAGTAGAGAGTATATTTACACACACACACACACACACACACATATATATAAATACTTTTTTTCTTTTTAAGATATTGCCTTCGAGGCAGGAAGTTAAATCTTGTTTGTGACTTGTGCAGAGCAAAAGAGAAGCTACACTGTGTTGTACTATAAATTAGTGTATTACGCTAAATGATGCTTGTAAAGTAGTTTAACACTAGTGGCAATCAGATTATGCTAAAAGCATGTAAATATAGAGCGACAGATGGCTCTGCTGCATAATAGTGTCTACAGGAAGTGAGTGTGTTTTGCAGAGGAGCGTTGCACCAACCCCAAACCTACACAGAAGAAGAGACACCAAAATAAAGGAAACATCAGCTGGTAAAACAGGAAAACATGCATCATGCATCGAGCAAACTGCAATCTCGGTTTCATTGAGGGTTGTTGCAAAATACTTATTACTTAATGTGTGACAGATCACTGGACGTTTCTGGGATGACTGAATAATGAATAAAAACTGCCACACCAGCAGTCGCTGACAAAGACGGGAATGAGTGTGTGTTTTAATTACAGCCATCATGCTGTGCCCTCATGGAATGAACTGCAGGCATTTAACACCTATAACGTCAAGAAAAATGTGTCCAAACCACTGATGAAGTCTTCACTGCATCCAGCAACTGGTCTGACATACACATCTCGCAATATATTATATAATGTCATTAAATAAACCATTTGTGTTTACATAACATTTACATTGGTAAACATGATTAATTCAAGTTGTAAAAATTGAAAAGATAATTTAAAAACCTTTTTTTAAACAAGAAAACCCTATTTCAGTTTTTTTCTACTTTCAAGACTAATTCAGTGTGTTACTTGCTGATTATTTTGTACATTTTCTAGCAATTTCTCCGTGAAAAATGTTTCTACACCATTTTCAGTATAAATTATATCCCACAGACCATAAAATAATGACATATTAATTTATCTGTAATAATATTCATCTTTTGCTACTATCTTAATATTTTACAGTATTTTTTAAACTTTAAAAACTAAAATCAAAACAGCACCAAAAATCAAAGCAGCATAAATCGACACAAAAAAACAAAACAAAACAAAACAAAACAAAACAAAACAAAACAAAACAGCTACACATAAAACAAAAAGTAAAGAAAAACAAAAAAGCAGCAAAGCAATATAAACAAAGCAGATAAAAAAAAAAAAAAAAAAAAAAAAAAAAATATATATATATATATATATATATATATATATATATATATATATATACACACACACAAACACACACACACACACACAAAAGCAATATAACTTTGTTATAAACAACTGTTGACAGTTGTTCTTAACAAACCAGTAGTACATGCACATCTGGACAAAGTGCGGCACAGATTCAAAGCGCAGCGATTTCAACAGTGAGATGAGATATCAAATGAACTTACCATCAGAGAACTGAATAATAATCCCTCGACTCCTGGGAATAATTCACTTCAGTAACAACCTAGGATCTGTTTGTTTCTGGTTTAATCCGAGACGTCTCAGCTCCATACTTTAGACCTGTAGTGCTGTTGTGTGAGTGTGAGAAGAAGAATTTGATTTGTGTTGCTCGACAGGTTTGAGTGGAAGAGAGCAGGAGGGGTGTGTGAGCATGCAAACATCAGTCCTGATACAAAACACACACAATAAGACTGCATATTACAACATCAGTGTATTTACAGTCAGTCACCCATCGAAGGAACAAGTGTCCATCACTGGAAAAACTGAGAAATGAGGAAGCAGAAAATAAAAAAGAGAAACGGTGAAGAGAGCTGGTGTTTTGAATCATTGACATGGCAACACTGCCGGAGGCGCGAGCCAGTAGAAACTGAAGGGCTGTTCTCTGCGTGCTTCATTCAAAGCTATTTCAGCTTTATGACTCATGTTTCTATAGTGTCGGTGGAAACGCTTTGACTTCATGAAAGCTTTTAGGGTCACCTCTCAGTCAATGGTGTTATTCTGTTGTTGGTTTTCCTTCAGTCTGTGCTGCGCTGATAACATGCTCCAGGTCAGGAGGAAATGACATGCCCTCTCTTGAATATTGTAGGATTGTGAAGTATGGGGAGCGGTCGAGGTAGAATAGGTTATCATTGAGAAAACGGCATCCACTTATTGATGTGGAGTCCAAAAAAAACAACAACTAACAGACAAAAATATAATGTTGGAACATGGGATAAAGTCAGGGTTTTTTAATTATTTTGTTTAATTTTAAAGGGTTTAACTATTTATCACTCCATAAATGTGAAAATACTGTCAGCAGCCAGGGAAAATAATAAAATAAAAAGTCATAAAAATCAGGTTAATGATATATGAACCTTCAGAATATGGATAGGAATAAAACTGGAGAGTCTGGTGTATGGAAGTGCTAGGGAAATGGAGATTTCTATCCATTTTTAGCAATTTTCTCACAATTGTGGGAAAAACTAATTCAGAAAAAAAATTTCAGAACTGTGAGATGTAAATTTAAACGTGCAAGGAAAATAGTCAGATAAAAAGTTGCAATTGTCTTTTATTTTCTGGAAGAAAAAAGGAAGCTGTAAACTCAGAATTATGAGAAAAAATTCTGAATTTATGTCTTGCAGTTCACACACACACACACACACACACACACTGAAGTCTGAGTTCGAACTTAGTTTTTTTTCTCAATTTTCTTCAGAATTGTGAGATAATAGCCTTTTACGTTTTTATTTCATGGTGGAAACTGGCTTCCATAGTTTTTCTGAATTGGAACAGGGGGGAAATCCTATTTTGAGAAAACTGCCTATTGTAATAAAAATCGAAAGATGCAAATAGAAAATATAATAAGATAGATAAACACTTACGTAAATGTGTATTTTGGATATTTTCTTTTCACTAATCTGAAAAAGGAGACATGCTATAGAATAAAAACAAACAGCGCATTAAAAAAGTATAGAAAAAGTCTTGCCTGTACATACATCATTCAGATCTGAGCCAGTGTTCAGTTACGACACCGGCTGGCTGCACTCAGCTCTAGATTCCTAAATGCTCACAAATCATATTTTTAGTTGGCAAGGAGTTTCTTTGGTACAAACAAGAGACGAACAGAAACAAACACAGACAGAAGAAGGTAAGAAAACAGGAAAAACCAGTCAGAGACAAACACTGCGATATGACAAAAATATGCATCCATCCTTCTATAAATCCTGTTTGTGTCATTATCACAAACATACTATTTTAGTATAAGTTCAGCCAACAGACATCAACACACACATTGTGCTATGTGCACTACATATTATTGCTTTTATCAATGCTTTGGTAAAAGCACCTGCTAAATGGTTACACGCACATGTATTATCAGGCATTTACGCTGTAGAATTAATAATAATATTTTACAAAGATCAAACCAATTAGGAATATGAATCACTTTTGCTTCTAGATCAGAAGAAAGCTTTGGCAATTTGCAATTGGAAACATTGTGTCATAGATGTTTTATGTATTGATATGTTCGGATATGATTTAACTTATGTGTGCATGTATGGATGGATGTTATTTGTTACACCCACATGAGCAGTGTTAAATAAAGGTTATAATAATTCATGACTGCAAAAAAGCAATCCTCCAGTCAATCCATGTCTAGATTTGTGCTTAGGTGACACTGCCTCTAGTGGCGAAACAGAAGATTAAAAAAAAGACAAAGTCAAGAGTTCAAGTGGGATTTTCCTTCAACAGGTGATATAATAAACTTGTCATAAAAATATCAGGGAAACAGCATTGTTAAAAAAAAAAAAAAATTTAGTAGAAGAAAAAACTCAAGAAAAAAAACATTTATGAAGCAGCAGTCAACCTTCATATACAAACTAAAGAGACATTCATTAAAGCAGGAAACTAACACATAAAAACAGTTCATCCTTTGTGTCATCAGGTTTCTTCGCACATAACTGTTTTTGTGATGAGCTTTAATAATTCACATTGGCTTGTAACGGTTACATTTTTGGCACGACCAGTTTTAGTGATGAAGGATGCTACTATGAAACATGAAAATAAAGGCACCGTATGGTACAAAAATGACCTGTTAAAGTGAGGTTGTAAGTGTTGGTACATTTCATAATTTCAATAACCATCCTCTTATTAAATGCATATGATTCCTGCATATAGGAAAATATGCTTATTAATGCATACAATGCAAACTCGTAATGCTTCATATAAAACTTGGCATGTGACATTCAGATGCAAAAATAGTACTATAAAAACAAGTTATAAGATCCTTGGCATTTAAGTGCCTTAAGTTTCATAAATAAGACTTGACAATCAATAATGACTACACAAAAAAAAAAAGAAAAAAAAAAGGAAGAGAACCAAGACTTCTGATTGTGAACAGTAGCCTGCAGAATAACATGTGAAGCCCAGAAAAGTGAGTAACCATCAAGTATGTTTCCATAAAGTTAAAAAAAAGCAAAAATCATAGCTTTAATAACAGCTTATTAACATTTCATGAAAGAACACACACCGGAGTGCTGATGTGAGTGAATATGTACATGTGAATGTGTAAATAAGTGCACTTAAAGTAAAAAGTCAAATGAAACGCTTAGTGTAAAAAAACGATCAAACGCTTCCAGTTGGTCAGCTAGAGAGAAAATAACTTACAGATTTGAGTATCACAATAATATACAGTAGTACAAACCCTGGATTTTCAGCTTTGTGCATGTTTTTAACTGACAGCTAAATCAGTCCTCCAAGTCCCTCTCCATGTACTTCTGTATGCGGACGCAGCGTGGACAGACCGGACACTTGGCCTTACAGGAGGAATGAAACACGGTCTTGCAGACGTTACACCTGAGAGACAGAAAACACACAGATATCCATCAGACTGAATCACAGAAGAAACGACGCTCTAGAGTGAAAGGGCATGTGTGAGGTATAACCGTACCTGGTGGTGCTGTCGAACTGAAAAGGGAAGATGATGTTGTCGGTGTTGCAGATCTGACATATAAAGCCCCTTTGGGTGCAAAGGTCACAGTGGAGCACGTGCTTGGTCCCAATCTGAATCAGAGACTGCAGGTAAGATTCGTAGTGCTCGTCTGCGATCTGTGTGCAACAAGGGTTATGGGTTTGATCAAAGAAAGATGTGCAATATTCCTGTTCTTCATATTCTCACAAAAAAGATCTTAACAGGTACCAATATGCATCCTTTAAGTATACTTTTGGTTCTGCGACAGTGACAACTTATGTATCTTTTAGTTTCTGAGAGTGTGGATGGTTCACACCAGTAACTTTTTCTCATTTAAGAGCAATATGTGCCAACTTGAACTGATTTCATTTTGAAAAAATGAAATGAAATGATAGTTAATATTAAATATGAAACTTAAACCACCAGTAGGTGGCGACAAGTCACTGTATTAACGTCACCGAATCATTTATTAAGCTGATCGTTTAAAATGTGGCTTCATTTTAAGAAAGCACTGCTGTGTGTTACTTGCTTGGAGATGCAAAACAGTTCTGCTGTGGTTTCTTTTGGAAATTTGTATTGACAATATAAAGCAAAAACAAAGTACTGACATCACTGTGTCTAAAATGTAACTCAAAATGTTCCCTTACTGTTTTATACAAGCAGTAGATGATTCAGAATCATGCTCATATTAAGGAAAAACACCCATCGTGTCATTTTGCTTAAAGCTGCAGTAGGTAACTTTTGTAAAAATATATTTGTTAAACCTGTCATTATGTCCTGACAGTAGAATATGAGACAGATAATCTGTGAAAAAATCAAGCTCCTCTGGCTCCTCCCAGTGTCCTATTGCCATTTGCAGAAATAAATCGCTCCCGGTAAAAAACAACCAATCAGAGCTGCGGTCCGTAACTTTGTTTGTGTTCAAAATGTAGAAAAATGTATATAATGAGCAAGTACACCATGAATCCGTTTTCCAAACCGTGTTTTTAGCTTGTCCTGAATCACTATGGTGCACCTATAATAAGTGTTTATATTCGGACTATTTTAGATTGCTTCGGGGATACCGCGGCGGAGTAACCCAGTACCTTTGTGATTCTTCATAGACATAAACAGAGAGAAGTAGTTCCGGCTACGATGTTCTTCCGCAAGACGCAAGCAGTTCTGTTTATTAACCGCTAGAGCGTCAAAAGTTACCGACTGCAGCTTTAACTATATCCAACTTATTTTGCAAAGTGGGTGCCAAAAGAGTAATACGTTTTGCTTGGTAATTTTCATAGATGATATGTATCGCACACCCCTAGTTTCAAATTATAAACAAGAAACAGCAAGCAATACCTGCTGCAAGTCCAATACACTGTAGAGATCACTGTTATCCAGTAAGTATGTCCGCTGCTGAAGTCTGGAAATAAAATACATAGTACTTATCTGTTGCGTTTATCTGTTAAAGACTTGATGATGTCCTAATCACATGCAAGAACACACACACACACACACACACACACACACACACACACCTGGGTTGGATCTGTCTGCTGATGCCACTGCGGCAGATGAGGATGTAATCTCCAAGGAAACGCAGCCTCTGTCTCAGACTCCGTACTTTAGCCATGATGTCAGTGTGATCAAACAGGTCAGGGGTCAGGAGGTCAAGGTTCAGGAGCGGCTCGTGCTCGATCTGTGTCAGCATCTTAAAGGCTTGTTTTGAGACCTGAACACAGACAAGCACACACTGAATCACATAAACAGAGGAAAGATTTTGCACTTATTTGATGCAAAACATAGTAAAACAGTTATTTTATGAAATATTATTACAATTTAAAATAACTTTTTTTTTTATAGATTTTAAAATGTAATTATGATGCAAAGCTGTATTTTCAGCATCATTACTCCAGTGTCACATGATCCTTGAGAAAACATTCTGCTGATTTTCTGCTCAACAAACATTTCTTCTTATTATCATCAATGATGAAAACAGTCGAGCTGCTTTATATTGTTTGTGGAAACTGGAAAAAAAACAGCATTTAATTGAAACTGTTATGTTTTTGTAACATTCTAAATGTCTGTGCTCTCAGTTTTGATCAATTTAATGCACTTTTCTGAATAATAGTTAATAAAAACAAAACAAAAAAACAATAACAAAATATGTTAATGCAGAGTAAGGCATTAATATGTACCTTAAAAGGACCAACAAACAGCCAAAATGCTAGTAATATATATATGTTAATAAGCAATTAGTTAATAGTGAGAACAGGTCCTAAAAAATAAAATTAAGCAAAATAAATTGTGACCATTATATATATAATGGTCACAATTGATATATACACACACACACACCATTATAAAGATATTACTTTAAATCAATATATAACTATCAAGTGACAGCTCTTTAGAATTTGTATTAAACCATTTTTTTAAGAATACATAACTGATTTGTATTAATCTATACAATTATGACAATAAAAACAAGTAAAAAAAAAAAGCAGTAAGGATTAAATGAAGTAAAATGGAAAGTGAATACCACTTACATTAATTTTAGTCCATAAATAAACTGAAACCTGCTCCGAGCTCACCTCATGCATTGTGAGGTCCCAGTTGTGCAGCATGCGTGAGGGGATGATGGTGGTGTCTCCCTGATGACAGCGCTCACAGTAATACTGACCCGAGAACTCACAGAGCCTGGCTCTCCCCAGAGACATCCCGATCTGACGAGGGCAACCTGCGGATGCATTACAACGGCTTATACTGAGCGCCACAGAGCACGGGTACAGAGGAAAACACACGAGCACAGCACTTCCTCTGCCTCACACATACAGACATGCACAGGAAATAAACATCGGCCGATGGAAAGACAAGATAAGAATACACATACATAGCTCTAATGCAAGAAGATAAAATGCAATAATACATTCTTAAATAAAGAAAAAAATGTATGCTTTTATTTAGCAAGGAGGTATTAAACCAATGAAAAAAAGTGACATTAAAGAAATTTAGAATGTTATCAATGATTTATATTTACAATAAATGCTTTTGTTTTATATAACTATTAATAAAAAGAAAAAAAAAATCCTTAAAAAAAAAAAAAAAAAACTGGCACGTATCCACTTTTTTATTTTGTATTATTATAATAAATATAGATTATGTCATTACTAAAAAAAGTTGAACAGTTACACCACTTTGACACTTTTTTTGACCAATAATATCTCCACTGCTGAATTAAAATTAATTCAGATATTGAAAAACAAGAGCTTATTAAAACATTTTATTGTCTATATGATTTGCATTTACTTTACATAATTCTAAATAACTTACAGGTCTATATAGATAAAAAAAAAAACAACACATGCCAACATCTCATACCTGCACATTTAAAGTTTTGTGCATCTAGTCCCCTCTCATTCGGGACAGTAGACAGGTGAGACAGCAGCCCCCCATCCCCCTTCAGTCTATGTTGGACCACTGCTGAGACGCCATCATCCTCCGTCTCCAGATACGAGTCGAGCGCTCCTCTGATCAGACTCCTCCATCCTCGCGCTGCCTCTCCGCTCTCCGCCCGCAGCGTCAGAGTCTCCTGCGCAGTCAGAACCTTAAAGAACGCAGGACTTCCTAAAGAAACATCAGGAACCACATCCCTGATGCTCCCAATGGAGTAAGAGAAGAAGGGCACCTTGGAGTCCCCTTGGACCCGGTACCCCCTGAGGGCCTCCAAGGAGAGCGAGAGTAAAACAGAGCGCCAACCCTTCTCCTCCAAGTTCTGATAGACCACCGCTTCCTTCACAGCATCTGGCTCGGGGTCCTTAAGACGGGTCCAATCTAACGGTGGAGGATCTGGAAGTCCTGAGATGATGTGTTTGGGGGTTGAGGGTGTCTGTGAGGGGACGTCCTGGTCGCTGGACGAGTGGAGCACCTCCCACTGTTCATCTCTCATTGTGGGCCGTAGTTTGTTGATGGCCTCCACGATGCGATCCACCCAGTCCTCGGCCTCTCCTCGAGACGGTGCACGCAGGTAGATTCTTTTGCCCGAAAAGGAGAGCCGGAACCGTCCCTCGTTACTGGAGGACAGGTGGACGTCTTCACAGCGCAGCAGGGACAGGTTTTCGTAGCAGATGCGCTCCTCTGCGTTGGTGTAAAGCCGCAGCTCAAACGGAGAGAGCTCGCAGTAATAATCCCTCCACATGCCCACCGCACCGCGGCGCTGCAGCTGACCCAGCTTCAGCAGACCCCTGAACGGGTTACGAAGACCTGACGGAGAGAGAACCACAAAAAACATCTCTATTCTTTATCGAACATTTGTGTTTTTAGAATCAAATAGCTGTATTGTAAACTTGAGGTTGAGCATTTGAGTATTTAAAAAAAAAAAAAAAAAAAAAAAATTACACACACACACACAACTATATTTATAATATATATTCAAAAAAATAATAATAATATATGTTATGTAATTTACATTAGACTCTGGTTGCAGTTTATGAGACTTAATTTTATTTTTTTTTTACAATTATTTTATTTATTTAAAAATAAATAAAATAAAACTACAAAAAAGATAAAAAATGTCCCATTGTTCATACAATGAAAGTCGATGGTGTATTGGGTTATTGTTCGTTAAAATTATTATTATTTTTTTTTATTTACCAAAAGTAATACTGATTCCCTATTCACTTCCATTCCTCATTTCTATTTAGTTTAATTTGCAGTAAAAAAAAACAATGACAACTAAAACTGAATAAACTAAAACCAATAAATCAAAATGAATAAATACTACATTTAAACAACAACAACAAAAAGATGTGTATCATATATATAAAAAAAGAAAGTTAAAAACTAAATTACAACCAATAAAAACAAAAACACACAAAAAACTATCTTCAGCAGAAATTATAGAGAAAACTAAACATAATAATGAATCAAATTCAAAATATTAAACTATAATAGTATATCAATGATACAAAAAAATGACATTTTTTTTTATTATCTTCTGTAAAAAAAAAAGAGGGTAAGCATTGAAGGTTAAAAAGCAGTAATGTTAAAATCATATTTAAAGCATGCAAATATTGTATTAAACCATAAAGTTGAGCAAATTGCTGTTTAATGTTCTAGGTGATGAACTTGTTCTTCTGTGGTAACCAACATCAGATGCCACAGATGCTGTTGATAGAGCTGAGGCTGTGCTGAACCACACTTTAATAAGAAGTGAGCAGGCAGTGAAAACAGTGAGATGAAGTTATCATCTTATAAAAAATTAGCTGTCTACAGGCTTCTGACTTTTTTAACAGATGCCTTTCATTCTGAGCACCCTTATGAAAGTGCCCGAGGTCTTCTTCAGTTTGAGATGTAACTCTCTGGATTAAATCCCAATCGTACTTGGGATCAGACCTCACAGTTCAGTGCATGGGACAACACTTAAGTCACTTTCAACCACCGAAAGCCTTTTATAGCTATGAAAATTAAATCTAGCACTTAACTAGTGTATGTGAAACCAAGTGTAATCATGTCTGCTAGTTTATTAAGAAATTAACTGACCACTGCATTTCCACTACTTTGCATCTCAGGGTTTGGAAAGTAAAGTCTTCCAGCAGTTACTAACCAAGAATCAGACCTAAGGAAATGCCTGTCTTGTGTCCATCTTACCGTTGGGTCTCCGGTGCACTACACTGGGTGGAGGCTGGACGCTGTCTGGTTCAGAGGTAAGCGTCACCTGTCCGTTCATCTGCACAACGTCAATGACGGCATACGCTTCAGAACTGCTCATTTCTTCTGGCTTGTAGAAGTCATCCTCTGATATCCAAGATGTGGATATCTGAGACACAAAAGGTGTGTTTAAGCAGATTTGAAGATGTTTGAGTGTCCGGCCTATTGTACATGTTCTGAGCATCCATCTTGTGTCACAAACACGACTGAGTAATGATATCGACAGATCGATCTTGATTTAAAAACTGTTATCGGTTCATCAAAATAATGAATCAATAATAATAACCCAGAACTAGTTTCAAATATGTGCACGGATGCAGTCCAAACAGTTTTGTGATTGAATCACTCCTATCATCAAGTCATTTTAAATTCATCGTGGTGGACCGATTCAATAGAGCTATGAAGTGATTTTCCAGACTATAAGTCACACTTTTTTTCATAGTTTGGCTGGTCTTGCGACTTATAATCAGGTGCGACTTATTTATCAAAATTAATTTGACATGAACCAAGAGAAAACATTACCTTTTCCAGCCGCCAGAGGGCGCTCTATACTGCTCAGTGCTCCTGTAGTCTACACTGAAGACATAGAGCGCCCTCTCGCGGCTGGAGACGGTAATGTTTTCTCTTGGTTCTAAATAAATGCGACTTATATATGTTTTTTTCCTAGTCGTGATGTATTTTTGGACTGATGCGACTTATACTCAGGTGCGACTCATAATCCGAAAAATATGGTTTATGCTTAAAAAATGAATTCCTCAAAAAACACTCACGCAGGAGGAATAGAGAGAGTCTGTGGAGGTTTTCCTACTGACGGTACTCGCGGCGCGTCTGTATGCGGCATGCTGGGATTGCTCCACTGAGCTAGAGACGGTAGGGGTCTCTGGAGAAACAGCGTCAGGGTCAGAGGTCTTTTCGGTCCCAGTATCATCAGAGGAGTCTTTCTTCTGCTCACTTTCTGCAGTCTCGATGACGGTTTCATCTAGAGTCTCGGATTCTTCCGCTGTCCCTTCTTCTGTCTCAGCTGACATCTTTTCTGAGCTTGCTTTAGATTGTTCTGAGATGTGTGCATCTGACTGATGTGTGTCCTGTGCAGCTGCTGGAGGTGTGTGTGTGCTCGTATCATCAGCTCGAGCTGCAGAGTCTGAAGCTGGTACGGACACATCCAAGTCTTCCTTCAAGTCCTGATCCGAGCAACCGCTCTCTCTGAAAACAAACAAGATGGCTTCAGATTACAACATTTCTGCTAACAAAAAGTTGCCATCTAATACAGGGGTTGATGACACAGACACATAAATATGATGATTCACGGTCCATCAAAATAAAGAAAGCAACGCTATACAGTATAATACAGTGTGGGTTCAGTACGATTTTTTTTTTTAAAGAAAATACTACTTATTTCACAAGGACAGACTTAGTTGATTATTCTTGTGGTCTTTCTATTCTTCAAAGAAACCTATAAACATGCATTACGGTTTTCACGAAGCAGCACATGTTTTTGGAATGCTCTGGAATGATAATGAAGATTGGAGGAATGATACTGAAGATGTAGCTTTGATCACAGGAATAATTTACATTTTAAAATATATTAAAATAGAATTTTTATTTCTAAATGCCACTTACATTTTGGAAAATAAAAGCATTCAAAATATTGACTTTGTATTTTCACCCACCATTACAGTATTGTAAGGTGTTTAATAAATCTGAAGACAAACACAGAATAAAATGACGGTGTATGATAATAATTACCATTAAGTAAAGAGAAAAAAAGTAATAAGGTACATTTTGGTAATTTTTTCTTTTTTTTTTTTACAAATTTTTGATTCATTTTTTTTCCGTTATAAGCGTTTAAAGTTAAACTATTTGTGGCCCCAATTTTGAAACCCCATGGTGGATGTCAATCTAAATCCGTAACATTTTACAAGACCATTTTTTTTTTAACTTTTTTTTACTTTGAAAAAAATGTATGGTACTGTAAAAAAAACCTAACTGATTTATCAAGTGCCACATGGCATAGAGTCATAAGAGTTGAACAGAACAGTCTTTCACTCACTCTGAAGCGGTGATCTTCTGTTGTGTGTGTTGGCTGATCTCCGTGTCACAGCTCCAGGGCTCCTTCTCTGGACTCCTGAGCTCCTGACCCTGCAGCAGACTATCAGAGCTCAGGCTGGAGGACAGCGGTGATGATCCGGACGTGTCCAGACTCAGGTTTGACGACGTCAGCAGAGTGTTCGGCTCACATCCCTCGCTCTGCTCTTTCCTGGGCTCCCTCTGGAGCACCTCCTGAGCCCAGTCTGAGCCTCCAGAACCTCCGGATGACTGGGAGACCGTATCCCAAGACTCTTTGCGCTTGGGACCTACAAGTTGCTCGTCGGCTGGCGTTGGGGGACACAGACCCGCGAGGACCAGCGGTGTGTTGGTCCACTCATTCAGCATTGCTGATTTATAAGAGAGCTGGAAGGTCATGGAGGACAAACACTGCAGGAGGGTGAGGAGAACCTCACGGTCCTCCGGATCCAGCAAAAGAGCCCCGGGCTGATAGTACGAGCCCAAGTTGGACCCTTCGCGAAACAGCGAGGTCAGGTAACACTCCAGAAGCCCGTCGTTTAACGCCAGACGAACCCATGCTCTGCAGCGCCCGATGTCTGAGTTTATGAAGCTTAGACGCTCCAGTTCTTGAACGACATCCCTACAGCATCAAAAGAGTTGAACGTGACCATTAAAGAGTTAGTTCACCCAGAAATTAAACATCATGGTTTCACATATCACATATTCAGGGATTCATGTATTAAATATGATAAACCGAAGCTCAGATGTGCTTGTTTGATGCTCAAGAACCAGTGCCACTTATTCTCATTCTTAAAGCATGTTTCATCTTACATTTATCATATTTAATGTGTATTGATGTTTGAATATGAATTATATTTATAGGCTTATATTATACTTTATGTGTGAATTAGAACTTATAACTTACAGCTTGTGTAACTTGGATTAAACCATAACTATGGATAACTTTCACAATCTCTTCGATAACTTTTTTAAAGCAATCAAAGTTTTGGTTGCATGGATTTTCATTACTAATATCTTTTGTGTTTCTACACTTTTATTGATATAGTTACATTTTTTCCCTTTCTCACAATACTGCCAGTACTACAATCAATATTTTCTATACTTCTTTATTTATGTGTGCATGCATATAATTGTTTACAGTTTACTGAAGAAACAGTTTGTCTAGATAAGTGCAAAATTTTAAGTATTTCTCAGTGCAATCGTTTCTACAAGGCAGAGAATTTAGCTTTATATATATATATATATATATAAGTAAAAAAATGAAACCTTGTCTTTATCAACTGATGTCCTTTTTCTTCACTCTATGCTTAATACAAAGACTAAAAACAGTCATGTTGACTACAGAAGAAACGTGAGTCAAGCGGAGTGAGTGAGTGAGTGTCACTTGACTATTGTCCATAGACTTCGGAGCCAATTACTAAACCACATGATGCATCTGATCCTAAACGCTTGTCACAATCATCACAGTCTCCCTGACATGTCTCTTTCTGTTTCCAAACAGGTGACAGGTTTCTCATTTGGAAATACTTCTGAGGTTTAAGTTATTTTGAAGCATGAAGCAATACCAGCTGACTCTGTTATTAACCAAACCAAAGGCTTGGAGTGATTTAAAAAGAGTTGATGTATACCATAATCACATAAGGCTCATGAATGACACTGTTATTCTATGCATTCATGATTCAAGGGAACAGTAACATTATGTGACATGAGTTGCTGAAAGGCACATGTTGGTTGTTGGGGGCTTGCTGTATTCCAGGACTGTTCAAACGTTTGGGGTCAGTAAGATTTTTTTTTTTTATAAGAAATCTCTTATGTTCAAGGTTGCATTTATTTGATATAAAAACATGGAATACATTTTGACAATTTCAAATAATTGTTTCTACTGAATATAGTCTAAAGTGTAATTTATTTCTGTGATGCGCAGCTGTATTTTCAGCATCATTCCTCCAGTCTTCAGTGTCACTTGATCTCCAGAAATCATGAAAATATGCTGATTTCCTGCTCAAGAAACATTTCTGACCCCAAACTTTTGAATAGTAATATATATATATATTTTAATATCTTTATATTATCTTTTAAATAAAGATTACAATATTATTTTAGTATATTACTAACTTGATATATTATTTAATATAAATAATTGTTGCCATGTCCCTTAAAGGAGCCGTGAAGTGAGAAATTACATTTCCCTTTATCTTTAGACATATAACAGTTTAATGTACCATAAAAACATCCTGTTAGTTTAAAAATGTATTTTATTTAAACCAAACTCAGAAAACGGCTCGTTTTGGAATGTGCCACTTTATGATGTAATAGTGTTGCTAAGCACCGCCTCTGCAGGAGAAGATCAACGCCTACTTCTACATCACTGCCTCTTTAGCCCCGCCCACTGATATGCACTTAAAGTAGGAGGAGAGGAAATACTAGAGAGATGCAATCATTAATCCATCAACAGAACCATACAGATGAGATTACAAGACTACAAGACACTGTGAAAAATAGTCTTTGAATTGCCTTCTTTGTGATCCTAACACTGAATTAAGATTGGGCGCGAGCGCTGTTGAGTCATGTCGCAAATGATCTATTACTCTTTCAGGTCAAAAGCAGCGCGAATGCTTGGAGCATGTCAGAAATGGAGTGGGGGAACTATGACATCATTCGCTGCGGATTCCTTCAAGATTTTCCTTTGGTTTTTTTTCTTTTTTTCTTCTTAATTTTTCAAATAATGTCTGTGATAAACATAACTTGTAGGGCTGTCATATGTTTTTAAACATTTAACCATTCAAAGATAGTCGTGTTATTTTATTACTCTTTATAGAAACGTTCATAATGTTTTGCTCGATGCGCACTCTTGTGGCCCTTGGGAGAGAAGCCGAAAGCTTATTTTCCGTCTAACTGAAATTATGCATTTTTAAAATTCGAATACAATGAAACGTGCTGTGATTAATGTTCCAAAGCGATTTATTTCAAAGCAATCAACGTCAAGAACAAAGCACACACAAGAACAAAGCATTATTGCATTTCCCACACGCCACTAGTTTTAGTTTCACTGTAAATACATTGGTTCATGGTTGGCATTTAAAATAAACATTGTTTATAGTGAATGAGACTATCATTTCAGGTTTTTTTTTAATTTTTTTTAATACTTTTTTCTGTTTTGAATGCTACTAAATTTAAAGGATTTGTTGTTGAATGAGAGGAACATATCTATATCTCAAAGCTTAATTTGTCATGCACGCGGCCCTCACTTTTGTTCAAAAACCTTGATATGGCCCTCGAGTCAAAACGTTTGCCCACCCTTATTCTAACCTATGACCCACCTGTGGGTGACGCTCTTCAACAGGCTCCAGAAGACGGGCTGAGGAAGGGCTCCTCGCGACCCTCCTTTGCGCGCGTGACTTCCATCAAATCGAATAAACTTGCTCTTGATTCCATGGATGAAGACCGCCTCCAAAGCACAACACAGCAGGTTAGCCTCCAGGTCCTCGCTGGTGACCGCCGTGTCTGTGGTGATGTACCGCTTCTGCAGGACTTTTAGGGTCCGTGCGATCTTTTCCTTGATCCACTGAGGACAACAGAGAGGTTAATATTGCTCTGTTATGCATTCATTTGTTCCTGGACCAGATGTTAAAGCAAAACAGCCAGGAGGGAAATACCAGGAAACACATGACATCTATAGTTTTTGATTTTAGTGACAAGAGGCGTTTTTAGCTTTTTTAATGATAAAAATTAAGGATCTATAATTTGCATCACTTGTAAGATCTGGAACCGTTATGACCATCTTTATGAACAGCTTTTGCTACAACAAACAACTTCTCAAGATGTGGAGTAAGCATTATTTTGAGGATCCAGGACAGGAAGGCAGAACGGACATGTGAATATGAAGCATACCTACAGACAGACCGTCACCTGATATCAGCTGACTGACTACATACGAGCCAAAGCACTGACAGGCAAAGCTGTGGAAACTCAACATAGCACCTTTGAGTCACATGAGATGCAAATAGCAGTCATGTTTCTAAGAGGAATGATGCCAAGATAGTTTGACTTTAAGGTTCGGTCATGATAAGCACTTAGTCATGACGACTAGATGTATGAGGAAATTCTGGCCCAGATCAGATCTGGCTTCAAGTGTATAAACAGCAAAACACACACAAAATCTATTTATCTACCTCTTTAAAAAGACGGTTTAGTTCTGAAACAATTACTTTCTACGTATCAATATTAATATACACAGTTATTTCATATTTTCATATCATGCTCATATTAAAAACTTTAAGATCCTTTTATAAGATCAATGTATCAAGTGTACAAATGTGGGATAATACGCGATAAATTCATATGCAATAATTTGGGGTGATGATTATACACAGAAAACTTGTAATAATAATTTTTTAAAAATCAATTAAGGATTTATAATTTTAGTTGGAAAGGTATGCATCCTGAAAATGATATTAAGATTTGAATATAAAAGCATTTAAAATATTATTTTAAAACATTACTAGAAAATGGTCATGATGCTGAATGCTTGAGTTTACTGTAAGTAAATAATTGATTTATTAGACAAAATATTAATTATAATTATTATTATTTTCATTTTGAAAGCCATCATGTTTCTATTTCTAAGCCATCAGCATATATCATGTTTGGAAATTTGATGAATTGTGTGCTTCTTATGAAATGTTTATATATTTATTTATTTTTGTACATTTATAATTTGATTAATTTTGGAAGATAAAAAACCTTGTGTGTATGCAATGTACGCATATGTATATTTTGTATGATAAAAAGGCAGAGAATATGTATATTTATTGAGACTGGACAAGTTAATGCTTTATTATCTCATTAATTGATTAAAACAGACAGTTATTTTATTGCTCGTTAATGCAGTTTTTTATTAATATGCAAGTCCGTTTCTCACTGGCTCTGAATACACATAGAGATAAATCATGGGTCTCACTGGCTCCCGATCAAACTTTTTAACTTTCCGAAACCACTATCCACTGTTATTTTGAACAGAGAAGGATGCAATGAGCTCGTAATCATGACTTTATAAGAAAGAAATAGGAAGTTTCTGATAGACAGCAGAGAAGGGCTCTCGCTAAAAAGATTCTATATAAAATATTTTCTATAAAAACGTTAATGTCCTGGCAGTGACAAATAGCTTGTTTTATATTTAATTTAGTTACATTCATTTTATAAATTGAGATTTAGGCTACAATAAATATTTTAACTGCTGCCATGTAAAAAGGAACACTGCTGTAAAAAGCACCTTATTTGTTTAAAGTGTTTGCAAACCAAATGTTATTACACTATTGTTCATATAGCAGTAGGCCTGCACGATACATTACTTTTGAATGCATTATTAGTTATGTGCATAACAATGCGATTAAATCGCAGACAATAATGCGATTAATCGCAATTTACAATTTATTTATCGTTGCTCAGCACTAATATTTATACATGTTTACATGTGTGTAGATTTAGACATATACATGTCAGTGTGGATATTTTTGTATATGTTGCATTTCCGTTGTTTGTTTTGTTTTTAATCGAAACTCAGAAGAAGTAAAGAGTGAACAAAACACTTGCTCAGGTAAATATAAATGGAAAGCACAAAAAAATGTATCTAATATCTGTCAGAATATTGAGAACGTCCATTAATCCTTGCAATTTGATTAAATCTTGCTTTAGCAATCCACTTCTTTATGTCAACTGAATACAAAGTACTACTGAACTGCAGTCAAATAAAGCAAATAAAGAGGAAATGGGCAGACAGAAAACCTTATCTCTTGAGCAAACACTTCTCTCGTGAAGGCAATACTCGTCTGGTTTCCATTCTGAGTGCGGTCTGACTTCATCAAGACTGTAGCTTCTTATAAACTTGCTTTAATAAACATGCAAATGACATATTTATATCACTTCATCTGTGCTTATAAGCCGTGATAGAAAAAAGCATTTTAACGTTCATCAAATGACACGCCTCATCTTTGATTTAACAATGCTTTCCAAAAACAAATCCAGGTTCCTGCAAAATACTTTACCAAGAACCTGCTCAACGGGTTTCAAGAGATGAGAAAGGCTTCCTATCAATGACCTTGTAATGTCCACAATTCAAATAATCTTCAGAAGGATGAGGAAGTTACAAACCTGTTTTCCATCTCTTGCCTCCGGGCCGCTCTCAGGTGTTTGGGTGGCCAACATGGCTCGTCTAGCTTCAGTTAGTCCCACTTCACATACTGCAAAACATCACTGAAACTGAGTTCACCCGAAGAGCATTTCAAGCTAGTTCAACTGATAGTGTTACGACTGTTTCTAGAAATAAAAGGCGCTGGACGGTAGCTTATAAAAACACAATGAGGAGAAGAAGATTAATGTGTTTAATATACTAGCAGTCTTTGTTAGGTAGGAAATAGTGGAAGTGATGCACACATCCCTGGCAGTTTCCTCTTGAGACAGATTCTCAGTCACTCACGTCAATGAAGTACAAGTGTATGGCAATATGTTCGTATTACTTCAGAATGCATCCGGAATCATTGTAGACGGGTCACCCTTGTGCAAAAGAAGTGCACTTGTAATGTACTTCAGATCTGTCGTAACAGATAATATAGTATTAAAGAAATAAAAGGCAACTTAATATTCCTTAAAGAGAGTATGCTTGTTTCCTAAAACACTTAAGTGCACTTCCAAAAAAGGGCCATTAGTAATAATGTTTAAAAGTTAAAGTAATTAAATTTTAAATAATTTATTTTCATTTATAATTTTTTTTTATTCGTTGACTAACACACTAAGGTTTTTTAACTGTAGTGAGTTATAAAATATTACACGACTCCATAGAAATTACATTCAAGCTCATTTTATTTTACCATAAATACCTGTTTGTTCACTTAAACCATATTTCAAAGACTACATTATTATAAATTTACACGATATACTAATTAAACTCTTCAGTTGAACTGCTTTGCTTTGATATATGCATATAAACTATAATATATTTTCATCAAATTGCAAATAACATGCTGTTAAATGTTAGAAAACGCAACATTCAGTTCGTATTTAAGTAAACTCTTTTAAATATATTAAGTAGTTTGTAAGTATGCTAAAAAGTGCTTCTTCCCAGAAAAAAAAAAAGATAAGCGTTTTTAGCATTAAATAAATTGCTTTAATTGCAGCAGCAGACTTGGTGGACTAAAACGCTAAATTCACGACACTTCACTGAAATAGAATGTAATATCTCGATAACACGTTAAATAAATAAATAAACAATTTGCATGGTCGAAAATGTAACATTTCATTCTGTATTCTCGTCATGAGTTGAGAAACATCCAAACGCCTTTAAATGAGACTCAAACAGATACAGACTTTCTTATAGCTCATGAATCCAGCTAAAATGATTAGATTATAAAACAGCAGACGCTTCTTCTGATTGCTAATAGAATCCGTTCACTCACCATGTTCTGCGTTTATCTGTCGCAGCGTCTTTGAATAGCTACACGGTCATGACTGACGAGTTTCCTCTCCTCATCGACACGAGCACGGGTCGTGTGATATCTGTCACTCTCTGATCCGGGAAAACAGAAGCGGGCAGGCGATAAAAGATCAGCTGACGCAAGATGCAGCATGGGAAATGAACGCAAGGTTCGCCGTGTTCCTGTTGACGAACAGCGCTATTGCGCAACTCTTGCGCAGCATTGAGTGTGTTGAAGACTCCGGCAAGAGACCAGGAACAACACTGGAAACAAAATAAACTGATTTTCTTATTTTCTTAATGTTGAGTTTATGTCTTATGGGAATGAAATAAAAAAACTTCACACTGTTACAACCAACAAAAAGCACAGTGCATTAAAATAGAAAGTAAAGTGAAAGTAAATAACTTTTTTTTTGCTTGCTTAGCAAATTATTTATAATTTAAACAGATTTGATAGGTCTATTTTATTTTTGTGGAACTCTTATCTGTCGTGAGTTTTAACTCAAGGCACTACGTGATGTCATATTTAGTCAGTCACAATAGTTATGAGATTTAATCTCGATTCAAAAATTAGTATAACAGTGTAGGCTTTAACAATGTAGTTTTTTTTTTTAAAATTATTATTCTGAAGTAAAAAGATAAAACCAGACCCTTGGGGCCTGATTTGCATAATGGCATGTCTTTAGTTGTATTATTTTTAATTGAATACTTATTGTAATTAATGAGATTCTTATTTAATATTTCCATTCCAATTTCATTTCAGACTATCTGTGCTTTCATTAAAACTTATAGATTGATTGAGTGAAATCATTACACTTTCATTCATAGTGTTTCTCTCATTACAATTAAAATATGGGCAAATACATTTGTAAATATTCATATCCTTTTGGCTTATTAATTTACCTTTGTCTTTCATTGGTTATTCATCTATATATATATATATATATATATATATATATATATATATATATATATATATATATATATATATATATATATATATATATATATATATATTTGACAGTTGTGGTATAACAGATAAAGTAGCATATGTTTATTAACGACACTGGGTCATGCTAAAATTATATCGAAATATGCTACGATTTAAAAGTAACCACATTGTTCCACATCAATATATCTTCCTCTTTCTTTACCTTCTTTTATTATTATTATTTAGCCCACGGTAGTATTACTCTTATCAGCGACATTTTTGTAATAATCGTAATTTAACACTTAATGTGCATTCGGTGATGAAATGATGACGTGTCGTCACGGCTTTGCGACGTCACTCGCTTTCGATTTCACTTTCTCGGGTGTTCCGCTGTGGAGTTTCTGTCCCACATTCTACTGTCACACTCTCACGAAATCTGCCCTTTCGTCTTCTTTAAACCATCAAACATAAATACATGCATAAACAAAGAAACAAACAAATAATAATAATAATACCCCCAGAAATGTTCTACTAAAATGAATTAATAAACAAAATTCACGTTATAGTTAGGCTATAAAATATGTTTAATTGCAAGATATCCTACATGATTGTTTTTTTTAATAATAAAAAACGCCATGTTTTACTTTTACTTCGAGGTCTATTTATTTATTTGAGTATAGCCTGTTATGTTAACTATACCTTAAGGGCAACTTTCTTTGTTAGTCTGTAGACACTGTTTACATTTTATTTTTCTCTATTTTACTTTTAGTAATAGGTTTTTTGTTTTGTACATAAAGGCTGATGAGAGATCACTGTATAATAATTCCAGTCTACCTGTTCATTTTCACACATGAACACAAAAGTGGTTGCGTAACTGTGGTTTACCTGTCGCTCAGGTGTGCGTGGTTTACAACTGGAAAGTGAAATGGGTGCAATTCCCAAACAGCGCGCATATAAACAGAGGCCAGGATGGAGGAGAGCAGACACACCAGCAAAGAACAAGCGAAGATCCAGCATTAAAACAGCAGCTCATCAGTGGACAGAGACCCAGCATTAAAACAGCGGCTCATCAGTGAACAGAGACCCAGCATTAAAACAGCGGCTCATCAGTGAACAGAGACCCAGCATTAAAACAGCGGCTCATCAGTGAACAGAGACCCAGCATTAAAACAGCGGCTCATCAGTGAACAGAGACCCAGCATTAAAACAGCGGCTCATCAGTGAACAGAGACCCAGCATTAAAACAGCGGCTCATCAGTGAACAGAGACCCAGCATTAAAACAGCGGCTCATCAGTGAACAGAGACCCGGCATTAAAACAGCGGCTCATCAGTGAACAGAGACCCGGCATTAAAACAGCGGCTCATCAGTGAACAGAGACCCAGCATTAAAACAGCGGCTTATCAGTGAACAGAGACTCAGCATTAAAACAGCGGCTCATCGGTGGACAGAGACCCGGCATTAAAACAGCGGCTCATCAGTGAACAGAGACCCAGCATTAAAACAGCAGCTCATCAGTGAACAGAGACCCAGCATTAAAACAGCAGCTCATCAGTGAACAGAGACCCAGCATTAAAACAGCAGCTCATCGGTGGACAGAGACCCAGCATTAAAACAGCGGCTCATCTGTGAACAGAGACCCAGCATTAAAACAGCGGCTCATCGGTAGACAGAGACCCAGCATTAAAACAGCGGCTCATCGGTAGACAGAGACCCAGCATTAAAACAGCAGCTCATCAGTGGACAGGTGTCTGTATAATCTGAACACGACACGATGGAGCTTCGTTTGGTGCAGCTGTGTCTTCTTCTGTCTGTGTGCGGGTTCAGCTCTGTGCTGGGCTGCAGGTGGATCAAACACAAGTTTCATCACCACCATAGAGTCTCTGTGGATCTGATCAGAAAGATGGTGAGTTCTAACTTCTATAGAATACATCTTACTATTTACATTTTTAAAAATATTATTATTAATTGAGAGACTAAGTGGAATATTTGTACTTAAAAACAAAACAACAACAATTGTCATGTTATGTAAGTGAACTGCAAAAATGCTAAAGTTGATTAACCCTATATAGTTGCGTGAATTTCTAAGATCAGAACTTTGCTGAAAAACTTGTTGTACACAATTTACGACATGCTTTCTGTTGTCTAAATGATTATTAGTATATTTACGAACATGTCCCCCTTCAGGTTTTGTTTCTTTTTGTTTTGTTTTTTTGCTTTGAAATTTTTACTGATTTTTTATAAAGTAAGCGTTAAAGTAAGTTTTATATTCTTAGTAATATTTCAAGATGAACATTTACTGGATTGAAGCAACTTAAGTTTACTCGGTTATCCAGACATCATTGTTAAAAAAAAAAAAAAAAAAAAAAAAAAAAAAATATATATATATATATATATATATATATATATATATATATATATATATATATATATATATTATAATATGAACATCAAATATGATCATCAGGTTTTTGATATTTCAATATAAAACTTAGCATTTACAGAAAATATCATCTTAATAAGACATATTATTGGGAGATATACTGTAAGAGAGTGATAACTGATATACTTTCTCTTATAAATTCATATCATATAAACCCAAACAAATTTAACTAACCAAATGCAGTTGCAATATCTAACTGAAAAACCATTCTGTTCAAAATAATCTCTTCATTAAATCTGTTTCTGAATATTTTACAGGGTGAGAAAATCCATAATGACCATGAAGATGTCAACCCAATCCCGTATGAACTGATCAATAACCACAGAAGCGCAGAGGTTAGTAGAACTTATTATTCTTATTGTATAAAAAAAGACACAATAATACAGGCTATTGATAAGGAATCTATATTCATATATAATATATACATATTTTTTGTTCTTCTCAGCCTGAGAAACAGATCCTGTTCGTCATTCAGGCTCTGAAGGAGATCACTGTCCTCTTTGACGATGCTATCGTCCCCTGGGATGCTAAAAAACTGGAAGATTTCTTAAATGTCATGCATGAGGAGATTGATGGACTGCGCTCATGTGTAAGTACACTGTAAAATACATATGTGTACACACACACACACACACACATAATAAAGCCAGAGGAACTCATTAATATCTGTCTCAATGCAGGGTGCTTTCAAAATGAAGAGGAACAAAAAGTTGCATCTGTATTTTGAAAGACTGAGACGAATGGCAGAGCTGAACACGGTAAGATTGTAATATATAGATGAATCCTCAGCTGTGAATCTGGAAACTCGTCTACATGATGAACGAACTGTTGTTTGACTCTTTCAGGAGGGTAGAGATCACAGCTGGGAGATCGTCAGAAAACGGATCATAAGTTTCATGAACCAGCTGGAGTTCTTCTCTTTCAACACTCATGTTTAAGAACCGGACTTCTAGAAGCATCACTCCATTTACAGAAAAATATATATTTCAGTTTTTTTAATCAGTGTTTACACTTCTTTTTATAATGTTATCTTGTACAGTTGTTTACATTGTTAATTGTTGTTTTTTTTATATTTATACTGATATTTGACTATTACATTTTAAAATGTTATTTATTTAAATTATTTAATTTATTATTTATTTTAATCATTAATTGTATTTGTGTAATTTAATATGATTTTGCACACTAATTTATAAAGATTATATCCTTATTTATTTATTTATTTATTTATGCTGTTATATAAAATGCAAAAAAATGTGAACACAATATGAATAAAAATTAAAATATATATTTTTTTGTATTTCTGGCATCAAATAAAAACTTGAATGTTTTTATACATTTTGTGAATTTATTTTATGAAATATAAAAAAGGGTATAAAATAATTTTAAACTTAAATATTTTCCTGTTTGCTGTACACTACACAACCTTTCAAATGTCAACATATTTTAAAGGAATTGTTCAGCCAAAATTTAAAGCGTACTCTCCCCAAGGTCATCCAAGATGTAGACAAGTTTGTTCCTTAATATTTGGAGAAGTCTAGCATTACATCACTTGCTCACCAATGGATCCTCTGCAGTAAATGGGTGCCGTCAGCTTGATAGTCCAAACAGCTGATAAAAGCATCACAATAATCCACAAGAAATCCACACAATTAAATTAATATCTTGTGAAGTGAAAATCTGAATGTTTGTAAAAAACAAGGTGTTTTAACTTTAAACCATCACTTTTTCCAAAATAAGAGTCCATAATCCATAAAAACACTTCCTTTGTATTATGGAAAGAGGACTTGTATTTTAGCTGGAAGAAACAGTTTGAAGTAATAAACATGTTAAATAATTAATGTTTTTTTTCCTTACAAACATGCAGCTTTTAATTTAAAAAGATGTGAACTGATTGACTAGAGTGGTGTGGATTATTGTGATGTTTTTAATCAGCTGTTTGAACTCTCATTCTGACGGCACCCATTCACTGCAGAGGATCCATTGGTGAACAAGTGATGTAATGCTGAAAAAACTAAACTCATGTGAGAGTACACTACATGATGATATTCTGTAAAGTCTGTCTGCTCAAATCTAAGGATGGCTCTTCCAATTAGCATCTGGTCTAGGGTCTAAATCAGGACATAGTCAAGTAGTGTAAAAGTTTAGTTTATCTGAATGGCCATAAGATGGCGCACTTTCCCTCCCCACAGCTCTTACAGTAGTTTATTTTTAGAAGACTGAACCAACAGTCTTTTATCTTTCTGTCAGCCTTTCAGTGTTTCTTAGATCCTCTCCTTCAGTATGTTTATTGATCTGTATTTCCATTCAGGTATGCACTCGATCCATATACAGGCATAGGGTCCAAATGTGGTTTGAGACCACTCAGAAAATGTGGGATTTATTTATTTTTTATTTGATAAAAAAAAAAAAAAAAAAAAAAAAAAAAAACAGAACCTTTTATAACTTTCAGGGTATAGAAAAGTAAAATTATTATTTAAAGTTTACAAATATTATTTAGGGCTTTGCAGTATTTTACTAATCAAATAGCAAATTTGCAGCAGTGACAAAGGTAAATCCTTGTACAGACGGTCAGATGTTCTCTGCAGATGCTATTTCAAATCATGCCGATCATCAGACTTGTGGTGTACAATCCGACTGAATGCAAAGAGAATATACCAAACATTTACCAAAAAAGCTTCTTTGGGGAAAACACCTGCTTTTCACAAGCTTATTTTAACAGACATGAAGTGAAAGTTCCCTTAAGCTTTGAGCAGTTCCTTACAACTAGTATTTTAATTACCAGATAGAGAGCACCTTGTAATGAATGATCTGAAGAGCTGGTGCATTCATACAACAAACACACTCTAAAAAAACTACCACATAACACACAGTACAGTAAAAGGAATATGAACTACAATACACAATGGAATAAAGAAAACAAACAAGCAAACATAAGTTAAATGTATTACAATGTCTATAGAAGATTGCTATTGTTGTATGTCAACCTCTACAAAAAATTCAAGCAGGGTTAAAAATAGCATTATTAAAAAATGTTTTATAAGCATTTACTGTATCCACACACAGTGAGATCAGTCTGCATGCATGTGACCTATACAGCAAAAACTGATAGTGGATTGGATGTAATCGCAGACATTTGTGTCTGGTGTTGATATCTCCTGAACAGTGGATCTCATGGATGTGTTTTTCTCACTCTTGGTCTGGGGACTCGACTTCCCATGCTGCTTCTGTGTCCCGGGCATAAACAGTGATGTCCTCATACAGATCTGCACCACCACACCGCTCAACCTCCAACCCCTGGACAGCACAGAGACAGAAAACAGATGTGACCCTCGAGCACAAAACCAGTCTGAAGTCGCTGGGGGATATTTGTAGAAATAGACACAAAAACATTGCATGGGTCAAAATGATTGATTTTTCTTTTATGCCAAAAATCATTAGGATATTAAGTAAAGATCAAGTTCAATGAAGATTTTTAATAAGTGTCCTACTCTTAAAATATCAAAACTTATTTTTTGATTAGTGAAATGCATTGCTAAGAACTTAATTTGGACAACTTCAAATGCGATATTCTCAATATTTAGATTTTTTTGCACCCTCAGATTCCAGATTTTCAAATATGAAATCATACATCAATTGAAAAATTGACCCTGATGACCGGTTTTGTGGTCTAGCATCTGAATCTGATTCAAAGGACCACAATTTAGAGCAGGTAGAAATGTTTCTATTTGTTTTAGAAAAACCACAAGTAAAATTCACGCATTGTCTATCATAACAGACCATGCATGTTTTCACTTCCTGAAGTGCATGCAACAACAGCTACAGAGCTCGGATCTAAAAACTCAACCAACCGTAAACTAACACAATGACAATAACAAGCTAACGAAATAACTTAAAACACTCACTTCATATATGTGATCATCCTCAGGCTCTTCATAAATCGCATCTTCTTTCTGCTCCTGAAACCGAATGAGAAACTATGGTTAGATATGGCAATAAAAAACATGTAAGGTAAAAGTTAATGCATACTTAACACATAAAACACAACGGAGAGTGCACAAATCAGTTTGTGGAAATGCTGTGGCCTTTACCAGTTTGTAAATCTGAACCAGAGGAACGACGACACACAAAACCAGGAGTATAGCCTGAAGGAAAATGATAACATCCTTGACTCTCGATCTCCTCAAGATAGTCTGGGGATCACTGTATCCTGGAGAAGACACAGAGAAATACGTGTATGCAGGCTAAGCGAAGAAAGCAAGCGAATAACATTAACAAAATGACACCTACTGGAAACTTGCAGCTCAGTTCCCGGTCCAAGCGTTCTGTTCAGTTGGCAAAAGTAAGTGCCACTGTCCTCAATCTCCACTTTCTTTATGGTAATGGAGGCATTTACTTTATCACTCTTCTCTATTATCTTAATTTTGTGGCTGTTCTTGAGTTGTTTTTTGTAAAGCTCGCCTTTGTACCACTTTACATGAATCGACAATGTTGGATTAGATGGCACACAGTATATTGTCACAGTCCGACCGGTCTTCACACCCACAAATCGTGGCTTCTGGAACAAGTGGACATTTTCTTCAGCTGAAAAGATGTGATGGATGAAGAGAAAATACATAAGACAGATCTCGTTTAATATCGCAAAGGTCATTTTCAAGTTAGCAGCAGAAGTCAAACCAAGAAACATGCATGGCATTATGAAAGACACTAAACAGCAAGTACATCCCGAGGCATTATAAACGGCTTTAAACCATGAACTACATGACATGTTTACTGTAAAGTGAAAAAAAAGAGGATATCTAGCAAATGCAAACTTGTTTTGAAGCAATGGGACTTCCTCTTTCACTCACAGATGGAAAGGAAGAACAACACTAAAAACAAGTCTAAGGCGACTACAATGACCAAACTGTAATCGTGCAACTTTCAAATGTGGAACAAAAATCATATGAATCAATTCTAAATTGCTGTCCTAACAATTCAAGCTATAACAGAAAACGTGCACCAAAATCTTACGTTTCGGGTAAAACACAACAGTACTTTTTAAAGTCTTAAGCAGTTTATTTACCTGAGAGGTAAATTAGTGCCATGACTGAAGATCCCAGCAGGAAGTAATGCATGATTCTTGATCCTCAAATACACCTCTCCAAGAAAGCGTAGAAGTCAGGGCAGGTCACATAGACAGAACAGAAGGAAGACAGCTCCACCAGAGTGAAGGGTGCAGGTCGTGAAGCTGCAATGATGCCGTTTTCCGAGAAACATGCAAATCAATACACTCAAGCATCAAAAGGTTAAAGAGCAGACGAATCATCTTGAAAGCAAATCTAAAGACTGATATAGGCTACTTTACAAAAACAGATGAATGTCTTGGCTGAAAATGACCAGTATGTTTTTCAGCAAGTTTATGGGCATTTCTTTTAACCCTACAACAGAATTCAATGCATGGTGTCATTCAAAATACAGGAGAAACAAATACAGAAAATTCCTTAATATTAAAATGTTAGGTCTATATTGGGCTGTATGTTTACAGACTCATCATATCTTGCTAAAAAAAAAGATACTAGCCATTGCATTTGTAATTTGCCCACAAACAGTTAAATGCAAAAGTCATGTTTTAGTATACTGTGAATTCTGTGATAACGGATTACACAAGAAAATCTGTTTTGGTTTTGTGTTCTGTTTTTTCTTTTCTTAAAAAAATTGCTGCTGTACTAAAGAAAACTAATTTAGAAACTATTTATCACTTTAAAATGGCTAGAGAATGTCACAGATACTTATAAAGAAACTGAATTAAAGGTGAGATTTTGAAGAAGAATCATATTTTTGTGAATCATAAACTACAATAATATTGAACTTTAGAACTATTTCAAAAATCATTGTCAAAATTAAAGGTAAAACTGCTTCAGCCCTGTTTCACTGGCAGTCGTTTTATTGCATCAGTAATGTTTTATTTTGATGGTCCCCTTTAGACTCTCTGTTGACTGTAAGTAACTTTGAACACACCTGTAAACTTATTCTACCTTCCCCAACCCTAACATTCTACGAATACTCTAATGAGAGTTAGTTACAGAATGTTTAAAGGGGACCATCAAAAGAAACTGTAACCAGTGTGTCTTATGTTCATCCCAATCTAGCTCCACCCCTAATGTACGTAACCGAACACAGATCGCACTCAAAATCAACTTTCTGTGAATGGTCTAAAAATCAGCTATCATCACCTTTTTGTGGCGCAACAATAAATTAAAGTAAACAATCAGGAGGAATGTAATAAAGTTGTTTAAAGTAACATTTATCATAGAAGGCACTACAATGCTGGTACAACCAGAGATATATATCGGTACACTAAATTTGCATAATTGTTTATCCACGTGGGTGAGTCCAAAAGTCCAAAACCTAGAGAATTAGATTAGTGTTTTCAAACGTACCTGGATTAATGTGGACATAGCCCATGCAAGATAACACTCTTGGTCTATTAACATTATTTTGGGTTTTAAGGTTGCTTGCATTTTATAATTGCTGGCGTTTTTGCCTTTTCTGAGGGTTGCCAGGCTGGATTTTGTTGTGTCACACATATAACAGTAAAGTGTCTTTAATGTGGTGCTTCCCATGCGTTTCAGTGTTGCAGTCTGTCACAGTCATTGAGCTGTAACCACACTCACTCACGCGCAGTTATCAGTTAAAGTCAGAACCGTTTGAGGACGCAAGGCAAGCAGTACTCCCTTAAAACAATTCAGATGTAAAAAAACAATCGGCAGTACAAAAATAAAACTAAAAAAAGTATTATGAAATATGTGATTAAATGAGAGAAAGCAGTGCCTTCATTGTGCAATGCTTGGCTCAGTACCTTAAATTGCCTTAAATGCTTACTATATTCAATCTTAACTTGCCATTTCTTTGTAATCGCTTGTCAAATTTACTAGCGATTTCTGAGTGAAAACACCAGGTTTTTTTTCTTTTTTTCTTCAGCATAGTAACAAATAAAAGCCATGAAATGTGTTTATCAATGTCTTAGGGGTGTGGTCTGACAAGTATGGCAGCTGATGTGAAATAATGAGAAGCTAAATGAGAAGGAAATAACTAAAACAATTGTAATGCTTTATAAAAATGATTGACTGGCTATCAGTCCTCTTGCCAATGGCATGAGACTTTAGGAAAGTCTCCAACAACTATGTGACCCTAAATACCTGAAGTACAGGAGGTTTGGAAATGGGGTGGATGGGAAAAATGAGGTTTGTGTACTTTACCACTGCTATGAGCAATGATTTAGAAGCAGGCTGTAATTCACCCACTCTCTCTGAACTTTAACACTGGTTCAGGAACTGTGTTAGTGGCCTAAAGAGTGGTTAGTGGCCTAAAGAGATGGCCAGATGACTGCTAACCACACACACACACACACACACACACACACACACACACACACACACACACACACACGCACACGCACACGCACACGCACACGCACACACACAAAACACTTCACTGCATCAGTTTCTGATTGACTCAAATTCTGTTGAAACAACTTTCACATTAATGCTGTCTAGAAATAGTAACGTTCTGAAAAAAGTTGTTAGTCTAATAAAAGCTTTTGCACTGGTAAAGATTTCTGAAGACAGGTCAGCAATATTATTCAGTGAACATGCTTGTGAAAGCTACTATCCTCATAGCACAAATGCCAATGTACAGATCACTAGATTCCAAACTTATTAAGACTGGTTACCTGAGGTGAAGACATCTCTAGCTGGGGGTAAAAATAGAAGGTGTGAAACAAGAACAGCTATCCGCGCATGAAGGGGCCACTGTGACACACAGAAAAAGTCTTATGAAGCACAAGTCTAATGGAAAAAAATGGTCTTGATAAACACCTCTGGGAAAACATATCCACAAACAACACATGATAGCATGCTAAGACTGTAAACGTCACTAAATCCTGACATGAGATGAGCTGTGATACTGAAGAACTGCAATCTGAGACAGAAATTCGAACCTTTAAAGCATGAAGACACTCACGCTTATCTTATCAAATTTATTCTATGAAAGGTTTAAATGCACATTGAATTAAATGTTGTCAAGTGAAGATACAAAGAAAAGACAGCATCTGCATCAAGTGTATGTACAGGCAATTAGAGGCGAGCTAAAGCTAAAGCACGGCAATGTCTCTTTCCATGATAAAAATGTAAACGATAGAAAATTATCTGCATATTAACAAAATCAATATGAAACCAAAAAGTGCACAAAACTACACACAGATTACATACAAGCGCATGAGATTTTCTTTTTACCTCAACAAAATAAATTCTCATTTGAACATACAGTAAATTAATACTTTTTTTGTAATAAGAGACCAAATCTAAAAACTATACAAGAGGTAAATATAAGTATCTCAAAAGTGCTTCATTTAAGAGTTTTAAGAAATAAGACATTTGCAGTCACATTAAGACTTCAGAGGAAATGCATCATTAAATGTCTCTAATATATTACAACTTTTAGCTATGACTCACAGTTACTAAAACTAATTTAGGTAAGAATTGTGTGTGGCATCTACTGGACACTTCAGGCTCTTTTTGTAAAGAAGGAAATCAATTATAAAGCACAGGGTAATGCCCTTGTCATACTACAAATGTTCCTTTCTAAGTTTGAGTAACATCTGATGTAATTGCAACAGAGTTATCAGGGGAACTCATATTTTCATAATTTATTCATCAGATTATGATAATGGACACTATGACACCCAATTCAAATGGGCTATTAATAGTGCAGTGCTGTCTTTGTATTGAATAGATGTGCTTATTCTATCTAGGTTACTTTAACTTCTGAATAAGAACATGGATTTACTAGATTTTCCTAGTAGAAGAAATCAAGCTGTTTTGACTATCAGGGCATTAGTAGGTGCTACAAATTACACTATGGTTTCAATGCTTCAAGTTATACATTAATTAGAGTCATTGGGCACTGTATATGTTTTTCATAGTGGTACATTCTGCTCAAAGTGGCTGCATACACCCCACTGTAAAGGATCAGTTTCTGTTCTACTCGTTCCACCATTCTGCTGTAAACTGGTATGCCATGAACTGAGATTATAAATAGTTCAGTAGACTAAACAGAGTCTGGACAGACTGAGGCATATGTAAGAGTTATGATCAGTACCAGTGTTTTTTTAATGGTTTTTACCAATGATAAGGATACTGTAGGGACTGATCATTATCAGAGAGAATTTAAAAATCTAATTATTAAGTGTCCAGGAGCTATAAATACAGATACAACCTGCAACAAGTATGCAAAAAGATTATTTAGGACAAGGTGAAAAGTATGATAAACCTGTAAAATGCAAGCTTATTGAGAGAACTACTAATTACTTCGTTTTAGTGTGCGGGAAATGAAACAGCTACATTATGATAGTACGGAGCCTTGCACATGCAAAAAATAAATAAAATGTGTGCACGATTTACTAATTCATTCCCTCTATGTAGTAAAATGTTCACACTGTTACAATTTCACTCCCTCGATTTGCTAAATCGTGCAAACAGTTCACTAATTAAATCTCTATTTATAAATCGTGTGCATGATTTAGCAAATTGAGGGAACTAAATAGTAAATCTTGCACACGAATAAGCCTAATATTTTTTTCCTGCATGTCATGTGTGGGGCTCCATACATTTCCACCATGAAAATATTTTTGGCATATTGGAATTATTTGTTTATATTTTTTGCAAAACTCACTCTTGCAAATTAATCCCAGGCTTTTCACCCAAAAGGAACCAAACCAGTGCAGAAAGATTCTCTGGAGGCTAAATATCAATGATTATCAAAAAAAAAAAAAAAAAAAAAAAAAAAATGGACTCATGCCATGATGGTGCCAAAAGTTCTAAGTGGGCGTGGCTACTTTTACTTTAATGGCTATTAACTTTGGAGTGAATGAGATTCACCAAATCGTGGCAAAGTATGGCACTTAGCCTCTTGGTGATGCTATAATTGGGTAGAATTAAAAAAAAACTGTAACTGCATGACTGTAAACATTTATACATATAAAAGCAAAAGAACTTGGCTAAGTCATGACAAATATACTGGGACATTTCTCATCGGGAAAAAAATTACATTAATTCTAAATAAATCAGGTCTTTACAAAAGTTTAAATAATAAAAAAAGTACTCCCAAGAAATAGCATTCCAATGCTGTCACACTGTAGCAGTCCTGCGTAATCCATCAAGCCATCTTGTTTATGGAGCATATGTTGTTCAGTGAGTGCAGGTGATACTTCATTTTACATTGCAAGGATTTTCTTAGTCCATAGTCATTGCCCACCAGTTATACTATTGACTCTTTTATTGTTGCATTCTCTGAACCGCAGAGGCCATGTGTTGTGGGTGCAGACCGGAGGACCACCTCACTTGTGAGCTCCACTGGTACTATCAGTTGTCCCTGTGGTCGTGGGTACGTCACTGAGACTCTGTGCTGTGTGACAGAGGTGGGCTTGGGTGGCCGTGCATTATGCAACATTGGACTAGTCTGCAGTTCAAAAGCCTTGGAGAGTTCTGGATTGCTGCCATACAGGGCATCCATTCTCTTTGCAATTAACCCTTCGGTTTCAGGAGGTTCCTCATCGCCCAGACTCCTAACTTTCCTCTTTGAACGATGCATGAAGCAAGCATAGCGGATAGCTCGTTTAAGGAGATGTCTCCTGTATGTACGTTGAACCGCAATGGCTGCGCGCTCTTCCTCTTTCCTCCTGAGAGTGGTAGTGATTGGCTCAAACGAGGCAGATGTGGGATTGTTCATTGTGAACTTGGCTTCAATGCTTTCCCTCATGGCAGCCATCTCAATCGTGTCTCCAAGAACCTCATGGGTAACTGCCAAAAGAATATCCAGACAGTGGATTTTGTCGCCGGTTACAATGGGCAGATCCATGGAAATTAGTTTGAGGCGGTTGGGTTTGGCAATTCGTAAAGGCTCTTGCAAGGCATCAACAAAGTCAAACACCCGGTTGTATGCAATGAACTGTGTAGCATCAACGTCAAACTTTTCCCATGTCTGGTCAAACATCTCAAAGTCATCCTCACAGAGCGGGTCTCCACTCTCCTCCTGAGCAACATTGAAGTTCTCGAGAATGATAGCAATGTACATGTTCACAACCACCAGGAACGACATGATAATATAACTGCAGAAAAACATGATGCCCATGCCAGGATTCCCACAGTTACCCCGAACGTCTGTTCCAGGGTTCTCTATGTCAGGGTCACAATCTGGAGGGCCACTGTTCAGAATAGGCAGCAAAAGCCCATCCCAGCCTGCCGATGTTGTGATCTCAAACAGGCAGATGATGCTGCCACCAAATGTTTCAAAGTTGAAGAGGTCATCGATGCCTGCCTGCTTTTTCACATAGGCAAAGTTAGCCATGGCAAAGATGGAGAAGATGAACATAATGAGGAACAGAAGCAGTCCGATGTTGAAGAGGGCAGGAAGTGACATCATCAAGGCAAACAAAAGAGTCCTAATGCCCTTTGCCCCTCTGATGAGACGCAGCACACGACCGATTCTGGCGAGCCGGATCACACGGAACAAGGTTGGAGACACAAAGTACTTCTCAATGATGTCTGATAACATCAGACCTTGGGTAAGAAGAAACATGGGTTATTATAAACCATTTAGAGCAATTACAGTAGGAAAGTTTAAACTGAGATTCACTTGCAGAACTCTTAGTATCTGGTTTATCCAAATCAGTGAAATACTCCAAAACAAACTATAAATGCATGATGTTTGACAACCATAATTCTACACCAACGTAGGCTCTTTGGAAAAACTTGGCAGAATTCCAAAAGGTACCAAAACAGACAATTCACTACTGGTTCCATTTGAAACGAACACTAGTGGCCAGATGACTAAATTATTATTTAATTTTTTTCACATTTTGCAGACGCTTTTATCCAAAGTGACCTACAGTTGGAGTAGCGCACATGGTAGCATTGCACTCAAGTCACAATAAAAGAGCTCAAAGACTTAGTAGCCAGATAAAATGGCATTGTTTCTTCAGAAAGTGCATTTTTATCTCACGTTTGCTACAACCAACAAAATAAATAATTTCCTGATTCACATTTATTTTTGGATAAATTTGAACATGCTCTTAAGCATCATTCACTGTACATTTCACTTTGAGTGAGCCACAAAACGAGAAACATAAAATAATTTTGCAGAAATGTCTCTGCAGACATGCTTTTTCCAGTAAGCCTGAGTTGTTCTTTTTCTTACACTTACCTGCTATAGAAAGCATGACCACAACAAAATCAAAGACGTTCCAGCCAATAGTGAAAAAGTAATGTCTGAGGGCAAACATCTTGAGTAAGCATTCTCCTGTGAAGATGACGATGAAGACCAAATTGATCTGATACAGAATATCTTCTTTCTCAGCACTCTGGTCATCTGTCTCTATCATCATGGTCACCATATTGAGGCAGATAAGCACCATGATAAAGATGTCAAAGAACTGTTGCGTTATGAAGTCAAACACCACACCCTGGATCTCATTCTGTTAGGAGAACAATGTAGTGGATTAGTTTTTTTTAAAAATCAAGAGATCTAATGCTGATTTTCCAATAAAAAATTGTTGTAAGTCATTAAGTTGTTATGGTAAAAAAAGCAATGGAAGAATCAGTGTATGTCAAATGGTTCATACTGATGGCCGAGGGATGGGTTTCGCAGGTTTTTTGGAACCCAACTTCTTCATGGCATTGTAGTACTTTTTTTGTTCCTCTGTCATGAAAAGGTCTTTCCCTCCAAAGTGCAGAAGAAACAAATATTAATTATTATTTCTGGTAAAAAAATTATCCAAATGTACAACCCAAATTAAAAGTATTTGTTTAGTAAAAAAGATGTGCTTATCTTAGACTTTTGCTGATTGAAGTTGTCAATGATGACACCAATGAAGAGGTTGAGAGTGAAAAAGGAGCCAAAAATGATGAAAATAACAAAATACAGGTACATGTAAAGGTTGATCTCGTATGATGGCTGCTCTTCCACCTAACAGAGAATAATCAATGAATGTCACAATAAAAGTAAGTTACACTGAGTATGTTTTTAAATTCTACAGAAATTCTATACAGAAATGTAAATTCACAGTGCCCTTATTATGCCCTGTTAATGAACAGAGCTCTCTTCCACCCTCAATACCCACGGCTGAAGTGCCCTTGAGCAAGGCACTGAACCCCCAGTTGCTCCCTGGGTGCTGGATATATAGCTGCCCACTGCTCCAGGTGTGTGTTCACTTCTCACTGCTGTGTGTGTGCACTTGGATGGGTTAAATGCAGAGCTCCGAGTTACCATACTTGTCAAATGTCATGACTTTCAACTGCAGATGAAATGGCATAATAGGGGCACTTTTAAGGGGGCAATCCAAAAGTTGGTATGATTCTTTAGGGTCCTCATGAAATGTATGTAACATAACTTGTTTAAGATTCCTCAATGGTCATGTAAAACAACACCTTTTTCAGCTCTGTTTACAGTGATTAGTTTCGAAGCATGTCTCTTTAAATGATAATGAGCTACCGCTCACCCTACCTCTCTTATCCATGGTACATGTCAACACAAGATGTTTGAATTGTTGCCTTGGACTCTGTATATAGCTTGGAGATGGTATTATTTAAATAGTTAGTTAGCTAGCTATGTAGAAACTGGCTGCAATTGAAAACAGCTATGGTACCAGTTGTGCAGGTGGAAAGATTGTCATTCTCGTACCTCTCTAGAATCCACTGCAGCATACATGATATCCATCCAGCCTTTAAATGTGGCCTATGTGGAGAGAAGTACTTTCTGAACATCAGTGTGTCATGTAAAACATATTTATTGATTATGCATTTGCACTGGATATACCTCTGTGTCCTCTGATGCATAAAAAGGAAATGACATGAAAATACATTCACTGTCTGTAATTCACTGTATGTTTATGTGCTTCAGTGTCTGCACTAAAATTCTCTATTTATGTATATATTTAGCTTAGATTTAATAAATGCTCACTTTATTCTTTTGGGTTCTGAATTTGCTTCATCTTTTTTTCTTTGAAAGATCAAGTAAAATTCATCATGATATGACAGTTTATGGTTGGGTGTGAACCATTTGTAATATACTGAACTCTACAAGTCATGAGAAACGTACAATTTGCAGTAGAGAGAGGTAGCCGGTTCCCACGTTGTCATAGTTGACCTTCACATTGACCCAGCGTGCCTCATTGGTGTGCGTCAGTGCCATACAGTCACTCTTGTTGTTGACCACATCCATCGGGATGCGTTCCTCCGTAGTGGTGTTGATGCAGTGGTAGAACTTTCCAGCAAACAGATTGACTCCCATTATGCTGAAGATGAGCCAGAATATCAGACACACCAGCAGCACATTAAAAATTGAGGGAATTGCACCAACCAGTGCATTCACAACCACCTGTATGGGACATAAACACAATCATGAATTAGAGACGAATGGGTAATCGATATTTGTGCAGATATTTATTTCCACTTAACTTAAAGACATTTCACTCAGAAATGTTAAAAAACATGCAGTGTGAAGTTGATCCTTAAAAAAGAGGGGAAATATTCTGTCCTTCAGGATGAATAAAGAAAAATTATTGTTATAGCTCTAAACTTTTTAAAACATCTTTTAATTACTTTCCCCCTTAATCTTTAGAAGTGTTAAAATACAAAATATGAGGTTCTAACTAACCCTTTCCTACTTGTGAAAATGAACATTTTTTTTATTTTTTTTTAAGAATTATATTGCCAATCATTTGGTATTTATGTTGATATTGTTTGTGACAAATTCCCAATACTGCTGTCATTATCATCCAACCAAACCATTAATTGACTGCTTGCTAACTTTTTGTTCCAGCAAGTCCAAACAAATATTCCTCCAGAAAGTGGAAAATGGGATTACCAATATATGACATTAGAAAAATTAAATATCAATAATCAACACCACATCACATAATATATCAAAATCCAATTAAAGATTAATCAAGGTCAACTTCAGATATTTATTTCATTTGAAAAATCACTCATAACGAGTCATTGCTTACCCTCATTCCCTCAAATCTTGACAGGGCTCGAAGGGGTCGCAGAGCCCTGAGTGTTCTAAGAGATTTGATTGGTCCCAGGTCAGAATATCCCAGTAAATTGGCTGTTAAACTGACTAGCGACACCTTGAACAAAATAGCAGGTGAAAACATCAATACACACAGACTTCTATTTGCATTTAATTATAAAGGTAAACCTTTGGCAAAAGTCAAAAAGTGAACTCACATCCACAATGAGGAAGTCCAGCCAGCACCATGCATCAGTGAAGTAGGTTTTGAAACCATATGCCACCCACTTCAGTAACATCTCCACTATGAAAATGTATGTAAAGACTTTATCAGCATACTCCAGGATAATCTTGATAACTCTCCGACGCTCAATGTTGATATCCTCAAAAGCCTGACAGAATGAAAGAAAAAAAATCAATGCATTAAACATTAATGGATTTATATGTTCCTATTTCAGTACAAATAATAATTTAAAAAAAGTAGATTTAATATTGCACACATGTAATAATGTAACTAGAGTGCAGAGTTTACTAAGCGTTGGCTCAGTATTGACAGACACACCAGTGCTCCACTGCTAAGAAGGATCATAAAGATGATGAATGTCTCAAAGTAGTCATGCTCAACGATGGTGAAACATGTTCTTCGAAGGTTCCACCACTTTTTCCCCCATCCTGCTGTGACATCTACATTCAAACACGTAAATCGCTTAATACAACCTAAGTAAAAAGAGAGAAAAATACATATGTTAAGATTTTTCTGGCCTTGAAGTGATGCCATGAACGTTAACATTCATTATGAAGGAAAATGCATGCACACCTTCTGTGAAACAGGACTGTGGCTCTTCAGGCTCTGGTTCTTCTTCCTCTTCGGGCTCAGGCTCAGGTTCTGGAGGCTGGTAGTCCACTGTGCTACAAACTGAAGAGTCGTCATTATTTAGAGTGGCCTGTGCAGCAAGAGATGTAAAGAAATGAGAGAGAATGAAAAAGAAATGTGAGGGGAACAATGCAAAGTATTAACGTAATGTTTCCTGATATTTTGACACAAAAGAGTATAAAGTATTGGCACTTGTGAGAATTTTATGCAGTAGGCTAGATTTATGCAGAATTTTAAGGGAGAAATAAAGACATTTTAAAGCTTAGTACTTTTCATGTTAAGCAATTATTATTATTATTATTTACTAATTTTAGTTTGATTTTAAAAGGTTTATCTAGCATATATAATAGTAGATTTCTCACCATAGAATACATGGGTAAAGGTACACAGCTGTACACATTATTCTAGATAATGAGGTAGGTAGAGAGAGGACAGTTGTTTTACCTTTCCATCCTCCTCATCAGAAGAATCATCAGAGTCCTCTTCAGCATCAGACTCACAACGAGCAATAGGTACAGTCAGGGCTGGAGGCAAACAGTTAGTCAAGTCATCTGCCATTTTCCCCTCATCCAGGTGGTTTATAGCATGGAGTTCTATGTCTCCTTCCCCTTCTCCCTCATTATTTTCAGGAGGGTTCTTTCCTAGAATCTTTTGCAACATACTGGCGATGAAGGCTTTGAGCCAATCTACACCCCTGGTGATGCGACCAATGGCAATCTGAAGGTTGTTCATCTCCCCATCATCATCACCTCCAGACAGGTTATCCCCGCTGAAGGAGCTGAGCAGCAGAGCCAGGAACAGGTTCAGTACCTGAGAAGTACAGCTCAGAATGAGGTTGGCAGGTTGAACACATAAGGCTTTCCTGTTGCTTAAGTGGTAAACGTGTATACTTTTGCCATGCTATAAGTTACATATAATTTAAGCTACTCTTTTAAAAAAGAGACCAATTAAATATTGAAATGAATATTTACTTAAAAGAAGAAGACCTAAATGCTAAGCTAATGCTAAATTAGTTCATTAGGCAAATAATTTACTGAAAAAGCTAATTCACTACAAAGATTCAGATTTTCTGATGCAAAATAACTTATTAGATTGTATTTACAGCTCTTTCAGCTGCAAAGTTGTGTTAAATGTGTTACATACAGAGGTGGGTAGTAACGAGTTACATTTAGTTCTTTACGTTTACTTGAGTAAATATTTCGGGTAACTAATACTTTTGGAGTATATTTACAGATGGGTAATTATAAATAATACATTTTTAATTATTTATTCATTACATTTATATAGCACTTTTTTAGGCACTCAAAGTGCTTACTTTTACTTAAGTAAATTTTTGGGGAAAATCTGTACTTTTACTTCGTTACTGGGGGCGACGCTCCTCTTGTTACTTTATCTTAATGCAATTAATGTTATAAATGCTTCAATTTATTCCAAACGTGCCGTCTACTTTTCCTGGGAAATGAGCGATGCCCATTTGCAAATGATTCATTCTTTTGATTCAATTCTGTTCAAAGGCCTGATCAAACCAGTTGGCAAACCATTGAATTGGTTACTGAATCAGTTTGAATGATTCATTCAGTTCCCTGCTGCGAGCGCTGAATCATCTGAAGCGATTCTCACTCAGAGTTGTAACAGAAAGTTTAAGAACATCAAGAGCGTTGAAGACATGGCTTTGGATCTGCACTGAATTGAAAGCAAACCTGCAAAGGCTATTGTTTGCTAGCGATGAAGATCATTATTAGATGATGTGATGAGTGGGGCGGGGCAGAGAGCCGTGGGAATGGCGCGAGGCCGGTGGAGTGATTGGAAATCAGAGAAATTCAACAGTCTCGAGTCCCACGGAGGAGATTGGAAGGATATAAAATTGGAGCGACGATAGTGAAGGATGAGAGAGGACCAGGCCTGGCTTTTAGTTGTGTTTGGTTTTTGTTTGTGCGCGGCAGTCGTCCGTGAGGGGCTTTTTTTTGTCTTTATTTTATTATTAAATTCATTTTTATTGTCTGCCGGTTCCCACCTCCTTCTTCCCATGAAAGAACTTTGTTACATTGGTGCCGAAGCCCAGGAGGAAGGAGGGACGCGCTGCCGAAGATCCCTTATGCCATATTATCCCAGCGTTCTTCCTCGGATGGTAAGATGCATCCTTGCACATATTTTTCTCATTGTTGTCTTCCGCTGAACGCAAACTATGATATTGGTAATAGAGAGCTGCTGGCAGTAAAGTTTGCCTTGGAGGAATGACATCATCGGTTAGAAGGTTCGGGTGTTCCCTGTTGTCTGGACAGATAATAAGAATCTTGAGTACATCAAATCCGCTAAAGGATTGAACTCTGGGCATGCTCAGTGGGCTTTATTTTTCGGTTGTGTCATTTTTCTTCTTCTTTTTTTTCATCTCTTATCGGCCGGGCTCCAAGAACATCAAGCCTAATGCGTTATCCCGTATTTTTGACCATTCGGAGTGCCTGTCTTTCTTCCGAGCCCATTGTGCCACAGAAGATTTTTGTAGACACATGGGAGATCGAATTGAAGGTCTGCACGGCTTCATAAGGGGTAATAACTCTGTAAAATTTGTTTGTGCCAAAGACTTTGCAGTCAGATGCCATTTGATGGAGTCTGTTGTTATAAGGTGGCTTGTCATCCTTGGGTGAGTCGTACTATGTTTCTTGTTAAACAATGGTTTTGGTGGCCATCTATGGCTCGCAACATATGATGTTTTGTTTTGGCTTGCTCTGTCTGTGCCAATTCTAAGACTTCCAATCGACCCCCTGCTGGACTCATTCAGCTACTGTCAGTTCCCTCGTGACCCTGGTCCCACATTTCACTATATTTCGTCACAGGTCTCCCGCTCTCAATTGGGAACATGGTGGTTTTGACCTTGGTGGACTGGTTCTTGAAGGCTGCTCATTTCATCCCTCTGCCCGTCTATGTCGTTGGTCAAAAAGTGTGGCTTTCCTCTAAGAACATTCCTCTCTGTACCATTTGTAAGAAACTTGCTCCTAAATTAATTGGCCGTTTACTGTCACCAAGATTATTATTCTGTTGTTGGTCCACCTTAAACTGCCTCCAGCATACAGGAGGATTCATTCCTGTACTGTGATGGTTCATGGGTCTGTTTGGCTCATTCTGTGTCTGCATCCAAAAACTTGGGCAGGTGACTTGAGGTGACTTGCTGCCTTGCTGTCTAATCATGCGATGACTTTGCAGGCAGCGTTTTTGCCTGAAGGCACCTCATGAAAAGGATTTCAGACAGGCGTCTGAGGCAGAGTAATGGTTTAATGATCTACAGCAAAATATAAAGAGCTTTGGTGATAATTAAGTGGATATTTCATTATTGTAATATCAATTTCTCGCTAGAAATTACATAAAAAGTGGAAAACTTTGTTCAGAAACATACATTTACACACAAACTGACCACCGACCGCAGCTTTGAGACGCCATCTTTATTTTTTGGCTTAACTGTCACAGAAAGGAATGCATGGGATTGTAGGATATCAAAGGCAGCGAAGGATACATCTATGCTGCCTTCAAAAACCGCCCAGATGAAGGCACCTCAGGAGACAGGAAATGAAGTTGCCATTGATTTCGGACGTGCATTGATGCCTCCCTATCTTGGATTGCGACCTCCGAAGGCAGCATTTTTCAGTTTTCGGATGCAGCTCTCATGCTATCTGCTCCTTGTGCTCATCAGTGTTGTCTAGCTACTGCACACCTGACGAGCTGATCAGAGATGGCTCAGGTGTAACTCGTCTGCACTGCCTATATCTATTTCAACAAATATTATGTTGTCTGGAAGACTGGGGCAGAGATGCTATCTTTAGGGTCGATGCACACTAGACCTAGCACATAGTTACATGTGCTAACTCCTTTATATCAGACTTGGGCACAGGCTGAGAAAGATAGAAAATAAACCAGGCACAGTTTATGTAGCTAAAATTAAGTTATTCAATGGAGAAAGTTATATGACATAATTTAATGAGAATTGATTCATATAATTCCAACTTCATAAATTTTGACTTGCATCACAATATGGTACAGTATATATTTTTCCAGCAATTCAGTACTTAAATATATCTTTGACTCTGTGGATATTAATTTAATCAGGGTATGCTGGGGTATTTAAAGCTCTTGGCCAAAACAGAAATACATCATTGCCAATGAATCCTCTTTAGTCGAGTTTCTCAATACTATATTAATCGTAATAGAGTCATGATACTATAATAATAGCCCTGTACATCGAAGCACAAATTATTTGGCTCCAGTCACATCCTAGTGCAAAATACCCAGATCATTTGACAAGATATCAGCCTAATGTATGAGATATATCAAGCTTCCTGAGAAACACAACAGTAGAAGCAGGTGCTGTGATTTTCACATTGCACACCAGAGATGAATGCCAAATGAGGCCTCTGATATTTGGTTTCTCGTCTTACACTCATCTAGCCTACTTTTTCATCCAGCCCACTAAACTTAGAGTGCATATGCAACTCTTGTCAATACTGATGCTCAACGTATATGATTTCATTGCTCTCCACCATGAGGTCAGAGGCTGCTTTTGCTTCAGGACCCTCTGGTTAGGCTTAGTAAACCATTTAACAAGCAAATAACATGCAAAAAAAAAAAAAAAAAAAAAACAGGAAGGAAAGAAATCCTCAAATGCAACTACTTAACATTTTTTGACTGGATATTTTCAATTGACAGATTGATTTTTGCCAAGTAATGTTACAGTTGGACACATTTGAGAAGAAAATTTGACAGTGATATTTATAATGTTACAAATGATTTTCTATTTCAAATTTAAGGGGTCATATGATGTTGCTAAAAATAACATTATTTTGTTTACTTGGTGTAATTAAATGTGTTTACACGATTTGAGGTTAAAAAAACACATTCATTTCTACATAAATGTACATTATTGTTTCCCCTCTATGTCTCGCCTTCTGAAACGTGACATTTTTAACAAAACTCATCTGTCTGAAAAGCGATGGGTGTTCTAAATTAGCCAGCTTTAGTGCATTGTAATTGGCTGAATGCATGTGATGGAAATGTTACGTCCCTTACCATACTGTGATGCTGTGTCCCGGTAGGCACTTTTATAATTATGTAACCTACACAATAATATTATTTTACATTGTAATCCTTAATTTTTTTGTTTAATTTGGCATCTTTATGTGCTGCTGTGCACCGCTGAGTGTATAATAAGCAGCGTGTAGGAGTGTTGTGGAATGCGCTCTTTAAATGACAAAGAAAAAACATTGCACCAGACTTTAGACCAGGCTTGAGTTGGTCTATGGCGCAGTCTATTTTCAGTTCCTCAAAATAGCAATGTGCCAACAATGCACCTGAACACACCTCGTTTTCAGACCAGCACACCCCGTGTCAGGGTTTTGGTAAGGGAGGAACTCAGGTGCAGACAGGGATTCTCAAACAAAGGGTTTATTACAAAAAGGGGAAAACAAAACCCACGAGGGGGGAAAACACGGAGCAAGGTAAAGACTAAATAACTAAAACAGGACTGGACTGACAAGATAAACAAGGACTCTAAATACTAACTATAAACACTCACGGTAATACAAGGACTTCAGCGGGTACAGCACAATCTCACACACAATCACAATTGCAGAACACAGTTGAGGTACAATCACAATGACAATGAACCGACGCAAGACAGAGCACACTTGGAGACCTAAATAGGGGAAACAATCAAGACACGACAGGTGGCACAGATGGGACAATCAAGACACGACTAGGTTAACAAGGGGGGCGGGGCAAGGGAACGAGACAACACAAGCACATGGCCCAAAGACAAGGCCATGCGCTTGTACACAAAACATGGGTCTGTCATGATCCTGCCTCAAGACTAGGAAAAATCAAGGACACGAGGGCAGAATCATGACAGAACCCCTCCCTTAAGGAGCGGCTTCCAGACGCTCCTCAAGGGAACATCAAACACGGGACACGACTGACATGACAGACTGGGACACAGACACAAACCAACAAGACATGACAAATAATAACAACGGCAAACATGAGTACACAACAGCAGGGTTGGGGTGACAAATCAAAAAAAACAAACAGGGAAGGGGAGGGGGCGGGACCACAAAGTTCATGGGGGACAGACCAGGGCGGGTGGGAGGGGTAGGAATCTTAGGAGGACAGGACAAAGGCTGACGACGGGGGGTACGGGCAGGTCTGGGTGGTGAGGGGCGGGGAGGGGTCTCGGGACAACTGACCGGGGACATGACGGGAGCAGACAAGGGACGCGGGGCAACACTTACGGGACGCGGGGCAAGACTTACGGGACGCGGGGAGACGACATCTACTGGACACGAGGGGACAACATCTACTGGACACGGGGCCACATCCACGGGACACGGGGCCACATCCACGGGACACGGGGCCACATCCACGGGACACGGGGCCACATCAACGGGACACGGGGCCACATCAACGGGACACGGGGCCACATCAACGGGACACGGGGAGACAACGGCTGGACACTTAGGACTTCTGGGGACAGGGTCAGGGGACAAAACAGGACTGACGGGGACTTCTAAAATTTGGACAAGACGGGACAAATAATCAGAAAAAGCTTTAGCAGCTAGGATAATAGGCAGCTCCTTATGGGATGAGACCGACTGTACAAGAGTCTTTGCTGCAGAGTCGGCCGCGGCTCTCTCCTCCGCTCTCACGACTGCAGCTCTCTTCTTTGCCGGCTCGGGCGCGCTCACTGTTGCTGGCTCGGGCACGCTCACCGCTGCTGGCTCGGGCACGCCCACCGCTGCTGGCTCGGGCACGCCCACCGCTGCTGGCTCGGGCACGCCCACCGCTGCTGGCTCGGGCACGCTCACCGCTGCTGGCTCGGGCACGCCAGCTCTCTCCGCTGCTGGCACGGGCACGCCAGCGCTCACCGCTGCTGGCACGGGCACGCCAGCTCTCACCGCTGCTGGCACGGGCACGCCAGCGCTCACCGCTGCTGGCACGGGCACGCCAGCGCTCACCGCTGCTGGCTCGGGAGGAGACAGGGTCACAGGACCGGCAGGCCCCTTCTTCTTCCTCTTCCTCCTCGGGCGCGGTGCAGAGGCTACAGCTGGGTCAGAGGCGGGTTGGGGGAGTTTGGTCTCGGACAGGGCAGACTCGGACGCCGAAGACTCTGAAGCCGACTCCCATGAAAACCGTCTCCCTCGCTTGTTGGGGAGACTGAAGGTAGTGGGAGGTGCCTCAGGACTCTGGAGGGGACTTGCCTGATCCCCCAGGGTTGCCACGGCCAGGACACGACCCTCTGGGACCGTGGGCAGCTGGGTAGGTGGGGACCTCTGGGGCTTCTCCTCTCGCCCACTCGCTCCGGAACGACCTCCCCTGGTCCCCCGGAACACCACAAGGCGAGAGCCCTCAAAACAATCTCGCTGGCTGGCTGATGCCATCCAGCATTGCCTCCTGTCTGCTGAGTTCCTTTGTGGTCGGTTCATTCTGTCAGGGTTTTGGTAAGGGAGGAACTCAGGTGCAGACAGGGATTCTCAAACAAAGGGTTTATTACAAAAAGGGGAAAACAAAACCCACGAGGGGGGAAAACATGGAGCAAGGTAAAGACTAAATAACTAAAACAGGACTGGACTGACAAGATAAACAAGGACTCTAAATACTAACTATAAACACTCACGGTAATACAAGGACTTCAGCGGGTACAGCACAATCTCACACACAATCACAATTGCAGAACACAGTTGAGGTACAATCACAATGACAATGAACCGACGCAAGACAGAGCACACTTGGAGACCTAAATAGGGGAAACAATCAAGACACGACAGGTGGCACAGATGGGACAATCAAGACACGACTAGGTTAACAAGGGGGGCGGGGCAAGGGAACGAGACAACACAAGCACATGGCCCAAAGACAAGGCCATGCGCTTGTACACAAAACATGGGTCTGTCATGATCCTGCCTCAAGACTAGGAAAAATCAAGGACACGAGGGCAGAATCATGACACCCCGATCACACAAATGGGTGAAAATGCTTTCCATTTTATTATTTGCATTTATCATTGTTTTGGGTCACGACACATCAGTTACTGTATAAAGTATAGGTGAGGAACTGGCACATGAAACTTCAGCTCATGCTGCTGTGTTTCTCAGCTGTCCGTGTTTGTTTCTTGTGCACCAAGACACTCACTTGAGCTGCATCTCAGCATACAGCCAAGAACAAAACCACTGTTTGCTGTCTCCAGTCATAAGATGTACAAAGTGCAGGAGAGTCTAACCACATGAAGAGTATGTTTGTGTGTGAAAATGTATGTTAGCCATGGGCCATGTTGAGTAATGATGCTTTTGTTAGAATGCTAAGACAGGCCATTTCCTTTTCTCACTATGCATAACCTGAGAGGAAATGTATTCACTCAGCAGTTCCAGTGTGGTAATTATGTGCACAGCTGCTAGCAGCTCATCTGCATCTCCTTGATCTGTATCAACACATGAAATTAGCATGCTAGTTTTCACTTAAAAACAACAATGACAGCTTCCTGTTGGGGTACTATACGGAAACACTAATTGTAAATTATAATTTTGCTAAAATCAGATATATCTATTATAGTATTTAATCATTTATTTCTCATTGCAATGTTCTTAGTTGTAGGGTTAACTAAAATTAAAACCATAAAAAAGAAGTTACTTGAAATAAAATAAATGTTAAAACGTTAAACTTATTTTATTATTTTATTTTAAGTACTAAAAAAACTAAAACGAAACCAACTAAATAAAATATATATATATATATATATATATATATATATATATATATATATATATATATATATATATATATAAAAATTAAAACACAACAAAATTACTAAAACTTTAAAATGAAAGAATATATAGAAATAAAATCTAATTGAAAATATTAACAAAGACTATAATAATATATCAGTGCAACTAAAATAACACTGCTTAGTTGTTTGTGATATTTACTGAAGTCCAGCACTATAGGGTGCCTTGCATATGAAAGTTTCAATGTTATGACCAATTAACACTTGGTTACTCAGAGAAATCAGACGCTAACAGCTGTGCCACCTGAATGTCAGCAACAGCCAGTCTGCCATCAGCTGTGCTGAAAATCCTTTGGGTTTGGCTTGGTTGCTATGCTAAATCTTCAGATCAGTACAGCTTCAGGGTAACGGTTATAAAGATTAACAGCTTAGCAGTGACAGCAGCTGTCTAATGATAATAGAGTTCCCTTTGAGTGTGAAATAAAATAGTAACACATCAGAGTTGCACTGCAATAAAAGCTTTAGAAGTTCTGGCACATGCAGTGTACTGCAAAAAAAAAAAAAAGAGAGAAAAAAAAAACATTTTTTCTTTCCCAGTATTTTGTCTTGTTTTACAGTACAATGTTCTATACATGTGTCTTGATTTAAGAATATTTAGATATCTGTGCTGGAAACACAATGAAAATACCAAGTGATCAAATCAATTGTGCAGTGTGTCAGTGGCATGTCATCAGATAACTTACCACAAGGTTCCCAATGACCATGACCATCATGAAGACTATCAGGCACATGCTCGCTCCCGCCACCTCCATGCAGTCCCACATGGTCTCGATCCACTCTCCACACAAGATCCGAAAGACGATGAGGAAAGAGTGGAAGAAGTCGTTCATGTGCCAGCGGGGCAGCTTGCAGTCCTGAGAGATCTTACAAACGCAGTCCTTGTAGCTCTTGCCAAAAAGCTGCATGCCCACCACGGCGAAGATGAAGACGATGATGGCCAGGACAAGCGTTAGGTTCCCCAGGGCACCTACTGAGTTGCCAATGATCTTGATCAGCATGTTAAGAGTTGGCCAAGATTTAGCCAGTTTGAAGACACGTAACTACTTCCAGCACATCCGTCAGAGATGGGCACAAACACACACATACCATGAGAGACACAACAGCATACAAAATTAAACCACATACCATTTACATACTAGGATAAGGTATTTCTTAAATTAATGCATTTTACAGCGAATATACATCACATTAACCATAAAACAATAAAAGAGACTGTGGGGTTGAGATTCAGACTTACCAAACGGAAGGACCTGAGAACAGACAATCCCTGAACATTGGCCAGTCCCAACTCTACCAGGCTGAGTGTTACAATGATACTGTCAAATATGTTCCAGCCCACCTGGAAGTAGTAATAGGGGTCCATAGCTATGAGCTTGAACACCATTTCAGCTGTGAAGATTCCTGTAAATACCTTGAAGAATAAGATTTAATGTGATGTGAGACAGTCCGTTTAAGGCTACTTATAATCTGAATTAATGGCAGGCCAATTAAAACCTGTTAATCATGCTTTTCTGTTATTTAAAGTTACAGTTACTTTTTCCTGATGTTTATGCGCTTAAATTACTTAAAAAAATAAATAAATAAGAGCCCTTTTGTGTAGAGCTGTTCAAGGATATACGCTTTCTAACGCAAGCAAAGAAAGGGAGAAAAAAACAGTAATACTTTGCAATAAGTCTACTTGTTACAGTTAATGCATTAACTAACATGAAATTACAATGAGCAATTGATTCATTTGATACAGTATTGATGAATGTTTATTAACATTAGTTTATTTAATGTTAGCTCATGTTAGATCAGGCCAATGATAAAACAGAAAAACGTTAGATTTTCTAATGTTTTAGTGAATGTTGAAATTAAAGGTGCTGTATATAAGTGTTTTACTCTACTAAATCCTAAAAATACCATAATATGTTAGCTGATATTTAAGAAACATTCTAAGTGAAAAACAAAACTACAGAAAATGTGCATTCCGGGCCTGAATGTCAGTCTCTGTGTTGGTTTGTAAAACCCGGCAAATGCCAGTTTACCCAATTGTATTTCAGCACTCTGGGTTGCCAGCTGGCAAAAAACACAGCATATTTCATTCATTCATCATCAAATGTGCTAGTTTCTGTTGGTGTCATCAATCACGCAACCTGCGTGTGCACCAAGTCTGAGGAGTGGGAAAAAAACCCTCTCCAATATTTTGAATTTGGACTGCAATACCTAGTTCAACCACTTTAGTATCAATCCTACATGCAGCACCTTTAACATTAACTGGGATTAATACATGCTTTAGAAGTATTTTCATATTAATGTTAACAAATGGAACCTTACTGTAAAGTGTCACCAAAATACACTAATGAACTGTATTACAGTTGCTGTTTACACAGTGCTTCTGTTATTTTGATATGCTTCATATTGGTTTGAGGTTCCATTTTGATTTATGCTGGTTTGGTGCTGGTCTCTCTGTTTTTTATTTTATTTTTTTGGTTAATCAGCATGGCTCACATGACACAACCAGGGCCACAACTTGATATGCAATTATGCAACTTGCTTTATGCATACATTTTAAACCGGCAAATCCTCAATATTAGTATTTTTTTTACAGTTATTTACTGTAACAGTAATCCATAATTATTGCTGAAACACTAACCAAGTTGCCCACTGAGAGAACATGTTCAAAGTCCGGACTCATGGGGTAGTGCTCCATGGCCATGAAAAGTGTGTTGAGCACAATACAGATGGTGATACCTAGATCCGCAAATGGGTCCATCACTACAAAATGAACCCACTTCTTAAATATGATCCAGGAAGTGCAGCAGTCCCATTTAAAGAAAATATCAGCAAACTTATACCAGCCAGGGGGACAAGGTCTCTGAGCATCTTCCAACTCTAGGGAGACAGAAAGATGGAAAACAATATCTGAACAGTTTTAATTTACAGTGAGCAGTGAATGAACACCGGTAGAGTGACAGCAACAAGTTCTAAAGTCAACCCATGGCTCTGAAATAGCCCACAGATTAGCACCACTCAGATGAAGTTAACAGCCTCTGCTAAGGATAAATCTCTATCTCCAACAGACACTCTCAGGCTGTTCTGTAAGACCATGGCAAAAAAAATCTAGGAAAATGCACTTTAAATAAAACTTTAGGGACATACAGAGTGCCTGTCTAAACCCAGTGCATTTACATCCCCATTACTAGGACTTCACAAGAATTAGTTGTGGGTATTCAGCATGTCTTTGATCATTCCATGGCTATAAATGCACTTACTGATGGGCATGTGTAGTTCATGGTAATAATAACCATCTATGTTTGATTTTAAGCATTTTTTTTTTTTTACTTTTGTGTGCCAGACTATTTTGGTCCATGATATTCTAGAAAATCTGGAGAAGCACAATAAATGAAGAATTTTTTTTTAGACATGCTCCTCAGTGGCAAAGCTACTTCATAAGGTATCCAAATGAACATCCTATTAATTTGCAGTTAATAAGCCCTCAAGAACTTTCTTCAAGCTAGTACCCTCCATAGTTGCAGTGAGCACACTGATAGCACTAGCTGTTCTCTTGCAGAGTTTGGGCTCGTCCAAGTACTGCATGCTGTGTTTGGAGCTCATGGACTTGTGGTCCTCTTCAGCTGATAACTGGAGGACAGATAAAACAGTACAGAAGTCATCATAATGACAAAACATGGTAAAAGGCTAAACTTTGTAAAGATTTCAATGACTAAATAAACAGAAAAGAGACTTCTATTTACTATTCAGTCATTACAATGAGCTCATAATTAATCTGAACAGATAGTACTAGTCTGTGCATGTACTGTATGTATGCATCAAAAGCTCATTAGATAATGATAAACAAATTCTGTAAAATTAAAACTTTTGACTGGTTGTGCATAACTAATACACTAATCAGAGGTGTAACAAATCTTGAGACATTGTACTTATGTTAAGGTACAGATACTACTTTATGTCAAAATTGTTTACTACATTGAAACTCTAAATACCTACCCTAAAAAGTGTAAGTAAAAAGTATCCACATTTAATCGTACTGGTCACACTTTAGTTTGGGGACCAGTTCACACTATTAACTAACTATTAACTATGACCTTTGCCTCAATAAACTCCTAATTTAGGTAGTTGATAAATTCAGGGTAACGCTTTAGTATAGGGTCCAATTCACACTAATAACTAGTTGCTTATTAGCATGTCTTTTATTAAGATATTAGCTGTTTATTAGTGCTTATAAAGTACATATAATGCATGACATCCATAATCCTACCCAATACTCTAAACTTAACAACTACCTTATAAACTATTAATAAGCAGCAAATAAGGAGTTAATTGAGCAAAATTCATAGTTAATGGTTATTTAATAGTGAAAATTGGACCCTAAAATAAAGTGTGACCAAATTCGGATATTGGTTAGGATTAAGGGATCTAAGATATACTCATGCAGAATAAGGTATTGATATGTGCTTTGTATGTACTAATAAACAGCCAATATGCTAGTAACATGTATGCTAATTACATGAACTACTGAATAGTGAGAATTGGTCCCTAAAATAAAGTGTTACCATTGTACTTAATTATTAAAAAGTTGAAATATTCAATATTCTGAAATCTGTTACCTGAGTATTTTCAGCAGATGATTTTACAGTGATTTAACATTCGAATATAGTGATTTTCTAAACTAATAAACAAGACTAATCATGAACCGTGTTCACTCTTGACTGAAGTTCATTCATTTGCATTGATTTTTATTATAAAAATTTAATAGTTAAAAGTCTGTGTCTGAAAAGGATAATTCATCCAAAAATTAAGATTCTGTCATAATTTACTCGCCCTTATAACATTAGGATAAATCAAATGAAAATGTGTATTTTTAAATAGAGTTACACAACATACTGTATGTATTTTGTATGTTTAGATCTTAGTAAAATTGATACGAAATAGAGAAGTATTATTTTTACCTTGTAAATGTAACTGAATAAAAATACAGATTTCGTAAACAATACTCAATACAATCACTCAAATACTTCACATCTTACACTAATATGTTAAAATTCTCCTGTTGTCAAAGTTATATCACCTCTTTCTTAAAGGAAGCTCTGTTGACGACAAGGCGAGGCACTATTCGGCCATTACAGTCCTTTATTACATCATCTCCACCAAGACTTTGCAGGGAACCTGTCCTGTTTGACCCTTGACTTCGTGTTGTCTGGCTGGCCAAAGATGCTTTACTGCCTGTCTGTAATTTGTGATTTTAAAGAACAACCACATATCAACATACTGTACCAGTGTAACTGTATAAATGTAAATCAATGAATAATAAGTGCATTGGGCAGTCCCTCCAGGATTTAGCAATTCTGCAATCGCTGAATTTATCGCAAAATCAAGCAAACTCTGCAATTTCCACAAATGCTGTAAATTTTTCGTAATTGTTGCAGATTTTCAGAAGATTTAGGTTCAGTGTTGGGCAAGTTACTCTGAAAATGTAATCAAAGGACTGTCAAATATTTGTTATTAAAGCATCGATATTCACAGAACACTGTTATTTTAAATAAAAAAGCAAGCGGCTGCTGCGTGAATGGTTTGACATGGCAGAATGCCAGCAAAGAGCGCTGCATTTATTTGCTGCATTTATTTATCTCTAAAAGACATCTCAATTCATCACAATCTCACAAATCTCTGTTATAACACAATAAATATATGCATTATGAATCTTTCATAATGTCTACAATTCGTGTGTTATAATGAGAAGATTCGTGAGAATGCAAATTTCAGCACTGCATTACCCAACGCTGCAAACACATATAGCGTAGTCTATGTTTAGTTATTTTTACATTTTCACTTGACTCAACAGTGCTACATCCTTTTTACAATCTTTAGATTATAATACACTGCATTCTGTCAGCAATGTAATGACTTCAGCTTGTAACTATACTCTAATTACTATTTAATAAATTATAACGCGTTAAATTACTCAATTACTAAAAAAGTTACAAAAAAACAGTAATGCATAACTGACCAACACTGGTCCCGTGACATTGTCGCAACATGCTTACAGGCCATTTCCACTCCCTAATATATATAAATTGAAAATATTAAATTAAATTATATTTAGACATTATGAATGAAGTTAACTTTATCTGGATCAACTACCCTGATAGCACAAGTACATCTACAGTATAAGACGTCTGCTATGGTCAGTTTTACATGCATTCTAATAAATGTTTATTTGACACCTGACAGGAAACATCTTAGAGCCGTATGAGCAAGCACTCTTAAAAATACATTTTGCATATGTAAATGCAGACATCAAATAGACATCTCTGAGATGTACATTAGTGTGAGTGCTTTACTGTCAGGTGCTGGAGCCACCTTCTGTAGAACTTAATGGCACTGGTGCTGGTGTCCTCAAATGTTAGTCTGGAGCCCTACAATGTTTCTTGAAGTCAGAAAAGTCATAACACTGTTGGATGAATGTTGTCTGTGGTATACTTGAAAGTGAAAGTGACATGACATACAGCCAAATATGGTGACCCGTACTCAGAATTCGTGCATTTAACCCATCCAAAGTGCACAAACACAGCAGTGAACACACACACTCCATGAACACACACCCGGAGCAGTGGGAAGCCATTTATACTGCTGCGCCTGGGGAGCAGTTGGGGGTTCCATGACTTGCTCAAGGGCACCTAGAGCTGTGTTTCCACCGCAGGAACTTTACCCAGGAACTATGGACTTTGGGTTGGTACTCAGTGTGTTTCCACTGCAGGAACCAGGAACTAAATAAAGTTCAGGGTAAAAAAATGCCCCTCAGAAAGTCCCTGCTGGCGAGGTATTACTTTTTCAAAGTTCCGTAACTTTTGGGGGCGGAACTTGGGCGCTAAACATGCTGATTGGTTGAGTTCACGCAGCATTGTGATTTCGACCACCATTAATTCGGATCATTTTCAAAATATTACTGTTATTTTGTCATGAAATGTGATTTTAAAAGTATTTCAGGCGAGAATGTTGTTTAAAACTCAAATCTGTGGTTTATTTATAAAGACAGCGCCTATTTAAAAATTTTAAAATGATGTGAGCTCCACGTGATCAGCGAGAGCTCAGTCCTCATGTATCCGCCAAGAGTAGCCACACCTCGGCTAGACCTTCTGACATGTGCCGCTGGCTCAGATGTCTCTTTAGTGGTTAAACATAAAATATAATTCGTTTTGGGTAAATCTAAAAGGTAATATTTGGTCTGTATTCAATTTATCTATATGTTAAGATGAAAATAAAAATGCTAATTTATATAATATTCAGTTTCATTGTAATGGCTGTATATATATACATATCCCTGAACTAAGTACATGTCTGCAGCTATTATTATGTTTAAATGAAAACGAAAGGAGGCAGTGGTATTTGATATCATAATTCATTTTATTGTAAATGTAAAGTGAGGAAAAATGCAGTAGCCAAGACGAGCTTACTGATGTTATCAAGTACGCTGCTGTTTGCAGAATTTCCGGATTTGCGTCATCGCGGACATCACACTACCGAGTCGAAATGCACAAAGTCTGAACTACTGAGGATGCAAGTCCTAAATCAGCGTACTTTGTATTGAGAAACGCGCGCAGACCTACATCACCAGTCTATTTGCCTAATCTTCCCGGTACTTTAGATCGCGGTGGAAACGCAGAAAGCAACAGGTCTGTAGTGATGTACGATTTTTTTAGGATGAATGTTTCTAATTTGTATATTGTAGATTATGTATAGGCCAAAGGGGTTCTCATTCTCAAGTCAAGAACTGGTTGCATCGGTTTTCGGATTATGAGGTTATAACTTTTCATGATTATGAGGTTTTTAACTTACTAAAGTTATGATTACTGACTTTATATATTTGAATGTTTGATAGACTTGATGCCATTATGTCATCGCCAATGACATCATTACGTCAAGCGTAAAAGAACCGGTGAACCGTTTTTTTCAACCGGTTTATTGAATCGAACCGTCCGAAAGAACGGGTTTGCGGAAAAGAATCAAACTTTCCATCACTAAGGTGGAAAAAAGTTAATGGGGAAAAAGTTCCTGGTACAAATGTTCCGGGTAATTTCGGTGGAAACGCAGCATAAGTCGTGGTATTGCCAGCCCGAGACTCGAAGCCACAACCCTAGGGTTAGGAGTCAAACTCTCTAACAACAAGGCCACAACTTCCCACAGCTTCCCACAGTTTTCACTGCAAAACAATAAGAAATGCCGCAAATATTGCCACAAATATTTAGAAAAGCCACTGCAAAATCAGTCATTTTAGGCCGCAAAAATCGGGAAAAAGTTCAGCGAAATCCTGGAAGAACTGTTTGGGGATGTGATATGCATTACATTGTGAATCTGAGGTAACATTAGTCTTCAAGCTCTTTAAGTTATATACTGTAACTGTATTTTAAAGTAAAACCATATGCTTGTCACCTGACCTCTTGCTCTTGGTTCTTGAGTTGCTCAAGTAATCTTTGAAACTCCTCTTCTTTCTGAAGAGCTTCAGCCAAGGTGGCTTCATTCTGCTCGTCATATGCCATCGCAACCACAGCCAAGATCAGATTGATCAGGTAGAAAGAGCCCAGGAAGATGACCACCACAAAGAAGATCATGTAGGTCTTCCCAGCAGCACGAAGGGTCTAAACAAGATGGAAATGGAATTTAATTTGCATATACTATTCCAACAGATGAACAAACATAAAAATGACTTGTTAACGGACCAACTGAAAGAGATTCTCCCAGTAGTCCTGAGTCATGACTCTGAAGAGGGTGAGAAATGCCCAGCCAAAGTTGTCATAGCTGGTGTAGCCATAGTTTGGGTTTCGTCCAGCCTTCATACACGTGTAACCTTCTGGGCACCTCCTTTTATTACATGAGACAACAAATCTCATTAATCTTAATTTTTTCATTCATAAATCTTTGTTGCTTTTATGATTTTATAAATTAACTAGCTATTGGAAATAACTGAAAGTACCTTGTATTACACACAAACTATATTAAAGTACTAGCATTTTTAATTACTAAACATAAACAAACTTACCCAGCATCAGAGCTGTTACCACATATTAAAGCATCTAAACTTCCTTCCAGAAAGTATTGGTTTTCTGCAGAGTATAATGAGTATAAAAATAAAGTTTATAGCCAAAAATAAATTAACATTTTTATTTATTACAATTTTCATTCTATGTGACTAGCTAAAAAAATAAATAAATCAAAAATTCACAAAGCAAAAAAATCCTATACCATTCTAATAGTTTTCACATGTCAAAAAAAATATTATTATCTTGCAGTAACAATCACTGTTAGTCTTTTTTTAAACACTGTTAGTACTGTTGTTATAACTATGTGATGACATAGTTGAGTAAAAATTGGAAATACTTAATAACATTGACCTGACTTCACCTTCATTGTCTATGTACGCTTTGAAATCGAACGTATCTGTGACGTTGAGGGTGGTGTCATTGACCATGGTGGAGTTGTAGTCATCAAAGATGGTGCTGTTGGCAATGGGCCAACGGATGCACTTGTGACGTAAATTTCCCATGAAGAGCTGAAGGCCAATGAGGGCAAATACAGCCAGTGCAAACAGAGTCAAAATCATTACATTTATCATCTTCTTGACAGACTGAATCAAAGCCCCAACGATGGTTTTCAAACCTGAGCAGAAAGTGCAACGTGAGAGCTTTTAGAAACTAACAAAAAAAATTGATAATTTGAAAAAAATGCAACAAATATTTTTTGTTGTTGTTGTATATAGTATGTAAGACAAATAAAACTACAATGCAAAGGTGTCATTCATTTCCAGAAATAAATATTTGCATACAAAGGTATAAAAGAAAACCTTTTTTTTTTTTTCATATATTTGCTTTTTTGTGGTTCTCTGGTTTTATATTTTGTTTGCCTTTTAAAGTACTGTAGCATTTCATACATCTATTACATACCAGGAATAACTGTGATAGTTTTGAGAGCTCGAAGCACACGAAACGTTCTCAGTGCTGACACATTACCAAGGTCGACAAACTCTGTGATGTACCTGGAAACAATCAAACCTCAAATCAGCGAATGTATAATATGCCTAAAATACAGAAAACATATGGGCCACTTTTATAATACTTAAATTGTGCTTTTGCATACATTTTGAAACTTGAACATAGAAAATGGATCAGCAAAGTTTTCAGTTTCCCTCTCACATCAAAATCCACCAACATACTTGTTTATGACTGGTTGTGACTGTTTTGGCTTAAACAGTGCTTGATCTGTGCATATTTCTCTCCTGATTTAGGCGAGACAACTTTTTCACTGTAAAAAGCAATATTGTGGATAGAGGACTTGTTTAAAGTTAAAAACACCCTAATGATAAATTGTTTTCTTACAAACACTCAGCTTTTTTTTCACATCATTAGACTGAGTGACAAGATGAATTGATGTTAAGTGATGGACTGGAGTGGTGTGGATTTCTTGTGGATTATTGTGATGTTTTAATCAGGTGTTTGGTCTCTTATTCTGGCGGCACCCATTCACTGCAAAGGATTCACTGGTGAGAAAGTGATGCAATGCTTAATTTCTCCAAATCTGTTCAGATGATAAAACAACGTCATCTTGCATGGCCAAAAAGGATTTTAAAGTAAACTATTTCTGTAATAACATATTCGTATGTGTGTATGTATATATAGTCGTTCTGTATATATAAATTGAAATACTCACGCCATGCTGATCACCATGAAATCAAGCCAGTTCCATGGATCACGGAGGAATGTGAAAGGTCCGATGAAGAAGCCTCGAGACAAAACTTTGATTGTTGCTTCAAAGGTGTATATACCAGTAAAAACATACCTACAACAACAAATAAATATATAGATATCAACATTTCTTGTGAATAAATTAGCATAAATATGTGTTGCTGTGTTGCAATTATAATATGTAGTATTAATACTGCACATATATATAATAATATAAATATAAACCAATATAAATCTGTTGCCCAAGTATACATTTTTCTATTACACATATGGAATAATTTTAAAATACTAATAAAAAATTAACCAACGCAGATATGTATAATTATTTCACATGGATATTTTCCTTTTTTTTATTGCTCAATAAACTTTAATCTCTCCAAAATTATTTATGTCTTCTGCTAGTCATTAAAAGATTTAGAAAAGTCACTTCCACTAAAAATGTGTGTGTTCACATGAGGCAGCTCTTACTCGACAGTTTTACTCCAGGGTGGGGGGTTACTCATCGTCATGAACACGCAGTTGGACAGGATGGTGATCATGATGATCATACTAAATAATTTGGAGTACAGTCAAGGTAAATATGGCAAACAGCTAATGGGATTCTACTGCATCATTATCATCATTACCAAAATGCTATCAAAATGACGGCATGAGAAGGATATGAATGTATAAGAATTTTGATGGCTCCTCGTCTGAGAAGACTGAAAGGACTGATACAAAACAGTGCTGGTTCAGCAGTGAACCTGAAGATTGTGTTTCCCTTTGTTATGACAATAAAAGTCTGCAAATGAGAAAGAGGTTAACACAAAGGCTTAAAAACAATTATGGATACCAGAAAAACAGAGGTTTAGGTTTAAATACAGAGCACTGTATTTAACATTTATGGTTTGAGACTGACTTTCTGTGTTTTATAGAAGGGGTCTAGGTCCTCCAGAGGAGTGTTGAGGAGATCCTTTGGTGGGTCACCATAGATCATTGGGAGGCCCTTTCCTGCCTCCAGATCAATGCTCGGTGCCTGTGGCACCTCCTCAACCCCCTCTACATCCTCTCTGGTGCTCCTCTCCTGGATGAGCCTGTCGATCTCCGCCAGCGACTCCGGGGTGAATCGTCGGAAGACGTTGGTGCCTGTGGGAGGGAGCAGGCTTGCCATCTTGGCATCGCGAAGAGATACCACCACAACGGGGAATCTCTACACCAAGCTCCTGAAAGAGAGTGGAAATATATTTGAATTATGATGGATTTACCATGGACTTCAGAAAAACTTTCTCCATTCCAAAACTTGCTTACATTTGTTTGTTGTGGACGTATTGCAAGAGATGCAAAAAATTTGAGCTGCTCTCCCTAGTGAATTATTCAAGCATCTATAAAGAAATCACCATATTTATTTGTATAGTGCCTCACATAATACAGATTGTTTCACATTAATAAACTGTGAAATCAACAGTGTTAAAATGTACACAAAAATGTTTGTGTGTACACAAACTAAACAAACCAAACTCTAACAGCAAACAGTCTCAGTCTGAACCAAAAGCTTTTTGGAATGAAACCCCTCATCAAAAAGCCTGGGACAGCCTTTTACTTTTCACTTTCTTTTTTCCTTTTAAGTACAACAATATTGGCCAAATATGTACATTTAGCTGACACTTTTATCCAAAGCGACTTACAATTGCTATCTACAGTATGTCAGAGGTTGCACCCTCTGGAGCAACTAGGGGTATAGTGTCTTGCTCAGGGACAAATTGGTGTCTCACAGTGGATTCGAACCTGGGTCTCTCACACCAAAGGCATGTGTTTTATACACTGTGCCAACACCACCCCATGTATAGTACAGCCTCACTGTTCAACAATATCTCCATGTGGACATGAATACATCTAAAAAAAAAAGTGTTTTGTTTAAATGGACCAGTTCATTAAACCCTAAGACAATAACAACTAAAAGTGTTCTTTATTGAGTATAATATGTGATACATCAGGCTTTTATGGCTTATGTAGTAGGATATGGAGCATATGAGAATTTGGAGCTCATACTTGAGGAGGAAAAAATACCTTCATTTTATTCAGAGGCACAAACTGGTAGAAAAATATGTAATTTGGTGCAGTTGCTAAAATTATATGGCCAAAGAGTCAAATAAAATTCTGATAGCTTGTAAATTAAATAAATGAGATCTAATGACAGTAGCAGACTACTAGCATTTAATGCCAATAAGCTGTCACTGAGTATCTCCTAATAAATATTGTTATTATATACATATTTAATGCTTAGTTATATGATTAAGGGATAATCAAGTAAAACGGTTGTTCCAGTCCAGTAAAGGTTCATCATAATATAAAAGTTATTTGTACATTAACTTAAAATCAAATATTTCACAGCAAAAAAAAAAACAATTATTTATATATTATAAAAAATATATTAAAAAGTTATTCTAAATGGCTACAAAATATATACTAAAAAGATCTACTAATTGTGATAATTTACTCAAAAGCAAAAGCAAAATCAAAAGCATCAGATCAATCAGACAACAGAAGGATTTTCAGCAAAGTTTTGATCTTGTTGATCATTTAGAGGCCTTGTGCGTATCCAATATGACACAGCAGGCTGTATAAGGTTAAGACTCTTTGTTGATTTCAGATTGGTTATAAATAAACCTAAAGTAGAGATTTCTGACAATCTTGTGCTGTGAGCCACTTCCATTCACATAGGGTGACCATATAAGCCATTTTCCCAGGACGCGTCCTTGCCAGGATTTCTATATTGCCTAAAACATCCAAATTAGTTTTACCAATAACATGCAGTTATGGTACAAAATTAACCAATCGTGGCGTGTGAGAAGGTGAGATCTACAGAGAATGATCAAAGCAATGCAAATACACGTACATGTTAGGTGTTTGTTCGTTCATTCAACTTGAAGCATCGCTGCGCACCGATCATTGTATGACACCAAAGTACCAAGAGAGTGATTTTAATGCATAAGGAGCCGTCTGCTATGCTCTCTATAGCTCTTATGAATGTCATACAATGATCGATCAGCACAGCACAAACAGCCAAAATCTGGATTTTTTAGCCAATATAAAAATCCTGACAAGGACGCGTCCTGGTAAAATGGCTCATATGGTCACCCTAATTCACATTAATAAGGTAATGAAATATATAGTATTTCTAAACAATAACTGTACACCACTGAGGTTTAAAATGTCAGTTAAGATGACTGTGGACTGCCAAGAAAGGCTGCATTACAAGCTGACCATGAAGATGTATGCCTGGCTGACTAATACACCCTGTAAGACATGAGTTACTACTACCAGCCAAACCTCCTTTGTCAGGAAATGTGTCAAAGCACTGATAAAGTGTGTAAGACAAGCAGCAGTGGGATATTTTCCCACAGTGTCAAAGAGAATTGAACATTACCTTAGAACATCATATCACTTATTAATATAGTAGACACAGTCACCCAGGCCAACTTACATAGATCACGATGTGTTCACAGAGACACAACTAACGGCAGCCCACTACTTCAACGGAGGAGGCTCTGTGTGTCAGGTTGCCATTTTGTTTCTTTCTGTTTCAACACGCTCTCTAATGCGAAATACATAGCCTCGATTATTAATTCTATAATGCCCTGATTTAACCATATAGAAGCAATTTAATTATGTTTCTGAAGGAACATGCTGTCAGACTGAGTAGCAAAACATATTGCAACCTGGCTGGTGCTTATAGAGGAAGCTGCAAAAACAGGAGTAAAATAAATGATTACTTGCTTAAATGAAAGCATTTGGTCTTGACAGTGATCCTTACAACTTATCAAAGAACTACTGGTCCATAGACATTGACATGTGGCCAGGACATTTGTTTTCAATGTTGATCCAATACACAAAGCGAGGCCTGAACACTTTATCTGCTGGAAAATAACTAAATCTTAATCAAAGAATCACTTATACTACCTTTATATATAATTTCACACAGCCCTACAACTTCTTAAAGGAATAAGACATTATATGAGCAATATTCCTTTCTTTAAAGCTGCTTTAAACAATGTGAAGAGCTAATTAATTTGGCTTTACATTTGACTTAACTTGACACTTGGTCACATTTCAAGAATTTGTGAAATTACATTGACTGCTAAATTAAAGAATGTGTGTACATGTTTTTGTTTAGGTGAATTATAGCAATTAATTTGCTTCTGTAGCCTTCGAAAAGATGCCAATGTCTTATTGAACCTATTTGTATAGTTAGTCACACAACAGCTCTTTCTCATTTTCAATGTTTTTGGTTGGGTTTTACCACAGTGATTTCCGCCTACTGTGATGTCATGTGCATATCCTCTATATCAGTGGTTATCAAAGTTCAAGATTTATGCAAGAAGGTAACAGGTACAAGCAAATGTAGATTTAATAACAAAATAAACATAAACAAAAAAAAAAAGTTTTAAAAAAGTAAGCGGCAGCTGGCACACAGCAAAACTGTAGCCAATCAAAGACATTTCAGAATCCACTCACGACTGAAAACACAAACGTTTTTTTCTGCAAGCTAATCCTCTCATTATAAGTGTAGATGCAATAAGTAAGATAAATAAGAGATTTATTATGCAGTGTAGAGAGATTCATTAATTATAATGGAATTTCCCTGAGATTGCGATGAACTGAAATTAATGAGTGACAGCTTTTCAGAGATGAATAAAGTGCTCTTTGCATGCTTTCTTGGCTATAGAGGCTATAATACATTCAGAATTTAAATAAAACTTTTTCAAGCTGCTAAATAGACCAACATAGCTATGTCAAAATAGATGTGCATGAAGGCTAAAGCACAGCAGAACAGAACATGCTGACCCTTCTGGAGCTCCTTACAGGTCAGATAAATTTAAAAAGAAAAAGTAAAAGATTGAAAACAACTTCTTTATATTTTATTATATATTCCTGATTCAGTCATAAAATCACTTTCAGGTTAAGTGGTAATTAGGTTTGTAGCCTATGTTGGCCATTGTACTTAACTGCTTGTCACTTGGGCAGGATCCTCATAGGAACACTTTTGTACCTTCTTAACCCCTAAAGCAGTGTTCACTGCGGACATCCTTAAAAATATTTTGGTTTGCAGTAACAGTAATTTAAAAACAAAAACAAAAAAAGGGTCGGTAGGTCGGTCTATTTTTGTGATGGTGATGACGTAGGTATGAATTTAAACACATTAGCATATCGTGACGTCACTGACTGGGTCTTCAGCCCGTGCCTTCGGGCGTATCATTGCAAACCTCATTTTGATGCAGGCTATATAGACCACAAACAAATTTAAATCTTTGTCAAAAACATGTTTATTGCATGAATTTCAGGTGAGAAGAAAAAAAAATTAGGTACTGTTATACTGTTTTACTTGCATCCACCGCTACGTGTCAATGCAACCTACGAATGAGAGAAAGTTTACTTTGCTTTCTTGGGTTTTCACTTCCTGTTTGACTTGAGTGACAAGTGTTCATTGAATCAACTGTAAAATCGATTTTGCATGTCTAAATAAGTTTTATATGGCAAATAACACCAAATATAGGCAAATCCAGGGACAACAGGCAGGACTAATGTAAAGATTCAATATATTGGTAAAGACCAATATTTCTGATGATTTATTGGTGTGAAGTTACGTGCACAATGACAAACAGGAGTGCAACATTTTCGAAAAACAATAAGCAGAGTGGACTGCCAAAATGCAAAACATTTACTGCAGGCTTCAACATGGCTGTGTTTACGATTAAATGTAAAAAAAAAAAATAGTTTTTCGAATATTCGTCGAATTTAAAATAAAAATTTATATTCGAATGCAAAAACGTTGGAAATAAAAGAAAAAATGCAGACAGTGTGCGGACGGCCGAAATATACTTGATCTTTATCAGTGGCTCACGAGATGCGATGATGTTGTATGTGGCATTGCATTATAAGGTTATGTTAGCCTATCCAGTTAAAGCCACTTCAAAAAAAAAAAAAAAAAAGAGAGAGAACATCAATGTGGAGAAGATCTTGTTTACATCAAAACTGAAACCAAGCCGTTCACACAGAACGCATATTTTGCGCATTTTCTAGAGGGATACCATTGGACTCACGTCTCGCACAAGAGAGCCGCATGTTTAGAAAGACATGTAAAATTTATGTATTTAATTAAATTTTCTAAAAATATCTCGAGACTTTATGTTGGGTTTTTATTCCCCACCCCACTGCATCTCAAGTTTTTAAATGAAAAAAGGATTCTGTGTGACTGGTTTTTGGCCCTTTTTATTTATTTAACAATGTATGCATACATGACGCTGTTTTGTTTATAGTTTTTTTAAGCAACTTAATTAATAGTAATTGGTTCATAAACATTATTTTAAATATTATGTTGTTTTTTCACAGCCATGTATTCTAATGCTTTGAATAAACATGCAGTAATATTTGCTCCATGCGCTATATATATATAATCTTTATATATATATATATAAAATCGCTATATATATAATATATAATCTTGAGGCCTCAGAAGAGAAGCAAAAAGCTTTTCTTCACCTTAACTCAAATTATGCATTTTTTATTCGAATACAAATCGAATTTTGATCATATTTAAGTAAAAAATCTGAATTTAGTTTCCCAGCTATTTTGACAGCCCTAGGCGATTCAAGGCCGAAACTGTATAGGGACTGAATACCAGCTGAATTCACATTTCTGTTGTAAAAAGAGAAACATTGTGCAGAAGTATTATTTGCTTTTATGCATGTGTGTTCTGGCTCAATAGAAAACTAAAGGGTGCCCAAGCACCAGTTGCTCTGTGACGCCTGTTCAAAAAAAGAAGAAGATAAAAAAAACCTGGACGCGCTCCGAGAGAGGGTCGTTTAAATTAATTTCCTATTTTAGTTTTCGAAACTTGTGTTGGTTGATTCGTGCAATAGATTTTCGAACATAAAGTGACATTTGACACGGTCACGGTTTTAGACTAGACGGGAGAAGGGATTGGAAAAGATCTGGGCACAGTTTTTCCAGAACTTCGTGCCAAGTTAAAGCGGTGTCGAGCTGTTTTAATGAATTTTTTTAGATGTATTATGGTGCCCGAACCCGTATGACTTTGAACAGTGACCGTGAACATTTTGTTTACTGCAGACGCAGCCATCATTACCAAGCGCGAACCGTTGACTCTGACAAAGAATGAGATGAAGCGAACGCACAGGCCATAGTGTGACATCCGTTAACCAATAGTGTAAACATAGATGAGGTCCCAGGTTTTTTTTAATTAAAGAAGATTGCCTTCATTTGAATGTAGGCCTAGGAAATATATATATTTACAATACTTACTTAAATATAATAGTATTTTATTGCTTTTGTATTAGTTGTTTGAAGAGTAAAAAAAAAATGGTCGGTCTTACCATAGACCAACGCTACTTTTGCGTCATCGAAGGGTAACGCCCCGTTTTGGGGGAAAACAAACGGATTCCTGATACAGAACTCGTTCCAGGGACCTTTTGTTTTTCATTGTTTCTGATGTGTACAGGCCTGTCAGACACAATTACAAACAGATTTGTATAATATTATATTGTTTAGTCCTAGCCTGCGAATATTTCAAACTTAAAACCAGTTAACGGCCAAGGTAGCATGCCTAATGAGAGCTAACGTTAATCACGTAGCTACTAGCAGCTTCGTATTTCTAACTACAACAAAACTGTCAATAGCTTAAATCAAGTGAAATATGATCCAAGTAAACCACCTCCTCTTGACATGGCCTCATCGTCTAGTTTATCATACTGTGAGTATGTTAATGACAAAAAAAGGCTACTTGGTGATTCCACGAGATAATGGTAACGTTAGATGTCCATATTTGGCCACTGTGTGGGGTCATTAATCCAGTTTTCGACCATTTCAAAGGGAAACCTCTGTAAACACTGTATCCAGTAGCTTCTTTAAATACCTCTCACGGTCCTCGGCCCGCAAAGAGAGTGTGTATGTTTCTGCCATTTTTGCTATCAAGAAATTAGAGCGAGTTCTGTATCAGGCTAATCCGTTTGAATTTCCCCCTAAAAGGGGCGTTAACCTTCGATGACGCAAAAGTAGCATTGGTCTATCGGCAAGTCGGTCGGACTAAAAGCAAAATAAATAAAAAATGTAGACGGTCCTAAATTGACAGGGTCGGTCGGGTTACGGCAAACAAGAATATTTTTAAGGATGGCCTGAGTTTGAGACCACTACCATAAATGATTTATAAGAGTACCTTATGAGCACATATTAGCCTACTAAATTTAGGGTACATACTACTATTCTAAGGGTCTAATTCAATGCTATTCTAAGCTGTTTTTTTTTTTTGCACATTTCTTTCTTACAGTGTAAGTGCAAGTTGAATGCACAAATGTGTATTGCTTTATGGGGGCCAAGTATATAGCGTATGAGGGGCTGGGAAAGTGGAAGGCAGGCATGCACTGTGTATCACTCTCATACACATGCGTACCACACGAACACTGATATGGTGGCCGCCCAGCTGCTGTGGGCCATCATGGTTCAGCATCGAGTTACAGAAGCTCGATGACTCTGCTCATTCCAGCTTCACAAGCATCACACCAATAAACAGGCCAACGCGCCAACTCAGCTCCGACCCACACCTCATCTCCCAACACCTAGACTTATGCACTCCTTTAAACACCCGAAACAAATGATCCCTCCCCTTGATCCTTCCACCTACTACAGCACACAAGTTTTTGAGTTTCAACAGCAGGTTACTGTCAATCCATTGCCAATAATTCAACTTGTCCCTTTTCTTTAAAATGTTTATGTTCTTATGTTTGTGACATGAATAACATTTCTCACTCACCATTTCTGAATGACCCATTTTTAAAGCATAGGATACAAAAATTTATCATTTTGTCTACACAGTCCATCAACATATTTCAAAAGAGCAATGATTTCCATGATATGTCCCCTTTAAGAGGTTCCTGTCCAAAATGGATTTAGTTCTATGTCATGTTCCCACCAATATTAAGCTTCACTGTGCCATTCTGGAGTAGGGTAATAAGCCACCATCAAGATCTCTTATATCACTATAGGATGAGAAAGAGCGCCGCCCCCTCCTCCAATTTTTAAGAGTTGGACCAGGGGTCCGTTTCCCCCAAGTCTTAAAATATACTTCTTGCAGAGGCTTTATTAAAGATATTTCTTGATTGCATTAGAGTAGATCAGGTCATCAACAAGTAGTACTATATATCACTGGATAGTCCAGAAGATCATGTCTTTGTTTTCTTTTCTTTTTTTTAGCTGTACTGTCAATAGAGGTTTGTCTAAAAAAGTCCCATCACAGGACAGAAGATGTAAATAATGCTGTCTGATGACATACTAATATTTGTGACTGGGTTACTTTGCCTGTTACTGTATCTACAGCCAAGAACAACAGGTAGACTGTTATGCACACAAGCTTCTCCTCATTCGAGTGATTCTTGCCATGTGTAAACAACAATCCAAATCCAAAAAGTGAAAAGATGCAAAAAGACCATCACATCACACTATTGGGATGAAAAAAGAACAATAAAAGCAAATGTGAAATAAAAAGCACAGCTTTACTGTGGAACAGCAAACAGTCACGGGGTGGCTTTTATCTCTCATTTCCTTTTTATCTGACTTTTTTCCATCTTCATTGTGTGTGGAACACCACCCCACCCACCATCCCTTTTTTTTTTTTTGCAACTTTACATCAAAATGAAAGAGGACCTGACCTGAAGTCACCTGAATCACCTCTTACAAGAACTTTAAATAACTTTTCTTAAAAAAAGACCAGAAACAGACCTGTTAAAATTAGGGTTGGGTAATGTTTTTTTTCTTTACAATACTTGTGCCAAATTGATATTTTTTTAATGATACCAGTGTCTAAACATTGCCTAAACTGATCATTTAAAAAAGAGAACCACAGAATGATTTTCGCTGCCATTATTAAAAAATAGCTAAATTATTAATAATAAATAAATAAATAGATATTTTTTTAAATTGAAAAATATGTTAAATGTTAAAAGTTTAAAGTTTATGAAATTATATAAATATATATGTAAATACAAAACACAACTAATTAACATAACAAATTCATAACACAACCTAAGCCACTATTGCTAATCAACATTACAGTACAGAATATAATTTCTGCCCCATTCTGTGATTCTGGAATTTATTTCAAACAATTGGCTGACGTTCTGAACAGTTTAAAAACGCTTCTCATTGCAAGTCATTACAAAGGAAGTTTGCCTTTAGGTATTTGAATTTAAGCACGTTTAATATAGCTAGCTAACAGTATGCTGCCTGCTGCCATCAGAGCAAGTGTTGCATCCACGCTCCTCTGATGGTCTTATTTCCTGAGTTTCCCTGCTTTTTAAGTCAGAATGTGAAAACAACATGGACACTGGATACTACAAATAATCAACATCTGTTTAAGTGGCACCAAAATTAGGCACCAAAATCTGCATTCTGATTTGTCAAATAGGTTTCAGTGCCATATTGGGTTTCAGTTCCCAACCCTGGTTAAAATTGGTCCTGAATTCGTCTCAACATCAACTTTTTCTGAACTCGTCTGAACTTTAAGTTCAGATCCAAGTGTGCTTGTAAAGAACTCTACTTAATATATATTTAAAGCAGCTTAAGTGTCCAAATACTTTCAACACACAATCAATGTTGGCACATGAAACTAAGTGTCACTGACTGACATCCAAAGGGAAAATAAAAGCCTATTTTAACTTTGCCGCAGAGAACATGCCTTGACCTTCAACAGTATTCCAGGGATTGCGAAAGATGTGCATTTCATTACGCTTGAAATTGTTTTAGATTAATTATAAAACCATGTAAGTATTCTGATAGAACTGACATTCAAAAGAGCAAAACACCTCTTCATTACACTTCAGTATCCTCAGGAGTAGCTTGACTATATCCATTTATGACTTCTTGACCTCTATTCTTATGTGATAAGTTGTAAACAAATGATCAGCAGTGCAAAGAAGGGATTTTATTACTATAGTGTGTTAACACGAGGCGTGCTCTGGGCCTGTCTTTTTAAGAGGTCATAATATAAACCATGCCTCTCTTTAACACTGCCATGTCTAATTGACTTTTCTCTCAGGTCTCTATAAGGCCTCTTGCAAATATCCAATAGAATCAACTGAAATAATAGTTTTTAAATATGAAATGTAAACCATTTAAAAGGTAAATCATTTAATTCAAAATATGAAGATTATAGAAAGGTGTCAATAGCTATTCACTAAAATGTGGGATTTTAAAAACTATATAAAAAGCATATTTGTACATTTGAGGAAACAGAAAAAGGTCTATGTAGCAGAAAGCCTCAGCATGTCAAGCATATGAGCATGTTAACACTACAGATATCATTTACTCCTGCTCATGCCATTTGAAACCAGTATAATCCTCTGTCTTCTGTGTAACACTAAAGGAGATCTGTTTCCTAATGTCAAAGCTGCTTATTTATTTACAGTGGACTGTCAAGCTTGAGACAGTTAAAAAAAAGCATAAATATAGTCCATATGAATTATTCACATTACAAACCAGTTTCCAAAAAAGTTGGGACACTGTACAGATTGTGAGTAAAAAAGGAATGGAATAATTTACAAATTAATCAAAACATTGCTACACCCATTTTACTAGGGCACAGGTAAAACAGCTGAGTTAACCTTATACTGATCTGAGAATAATTTTCTCCGATAATACTTCAGCAATTATATTGTGTTTGTTTTCTATTCATTGTTTAGAATCAGAACTAAATGCCACATTTGTAAACAAATCACTTTTTTTGATCTAATCTTATAAAGGTTTTCAAAAAGGTCTAAATTAGTTTGTGATTCAGTTTTATTCATTCAGACGGTTCACTCACACTGAATCATTTTCAGTGATTTCTTACTCTGAAATAGCAATAATATACTAAATAAAACAAAAAAGCAATGGATTTTTAACCACAATCCATTGTAGGAAACGAAACCTGCAAAAGGATTTTAACATTAGTCAAAAATGAAGCTTGACTGCAAATCTAACTTATATAAATATATCAATAACAATATCCAAAGAGAAAATACAAAATATTGGGGCAATTTTATGATGTTGGCTACAAACAGCCCTAATTAAGATGTCTTATGTTGTGCAAATATATATAACGTCACAACGCAACAAACTCTGGATACACAAAAGGTGTGGGGCGTCTATGAAATGGGTCAAATTTATGTCTGCACCTTCAAAACTGATTCCCCTTTTGCACACATTAGGAGAGAGCTGGTAGGGAGATCACCAGAAGATCACATGGTTCCACCAGTGAAAGAAACCTAAAACCAACACCTTCTGTGTCCAAGAACATGTGATGCCCAGTACTCGCTTACAGAGATAAAACACACTCTAGACAACACATCTTCTAATTCAACCAAATCCACACCAAATTACCAAATAGCAGCTCCATCCATATACCCAAGATGGTATCATATACATGATGGTGTAACTGTTTAACATCTTAAAAAGGTGTTGATCACATCTAGTCTGAGCTTATGGAAGTAACCAACGAAACTCACAAGGTCCAACCTCACGTCTCAATCTTGTGCCTTAAATTTAGCAAGCTGGCACCTCTATGACACAGTGCTATTTACATGAGACCAAGTCGACTTCCTGCAGGAACCTTTATGAAAGGCAAGGGCATAAAACTGAAGCGGGGTTAAACAAAATCCGATCGGAGTGCTTTTGACGAGCGTCTCGGGACCAACAGCCCAAGAGCCTGCATCATCCTACACCTCTGATCAGGGCAACATGGATTAACAGTGGAGGAATGGTGGGGTATAACTGAGCGCTACGAGCATCATCAGCCGAGCCCTGAAATGAAGACACGGGCTATATTTAACTCTGACTCCATACACTGTTGGGATGGGAAAAATAGTACAACTACTCAGTCAGCATCTGCTGGAACAATAGACTTGACGCATCAGACATAAAACAAGCTTTGTGTGTTCATATTTACATATATAGAAGTGTCTAGGAGAGTAAATGAGCATGATAATGATAAAGAGAAAGACTGGAGAATGAGGCAGCTGCCTCTTTCAGAAATAAAATTCTACGGATAAAATAAATTATACCTTTTACACAAATGGTTAAAAAAAATAGACATGAATAATGACGTTTTAAAATTCATTATTCATTTTTATTGTTTTAAAATAAAAACCACAGCGTTATTTTGTTACATGAATCTAGCGCAGCAATAGGAAACAGTTTGTCTGTGACTTTGGTCATTTATACATTTAGGGGTCATTATACTAAAGTATTTGCCAGCAGAATGTCATGACTGACCAATCAGAATCAAGTATTTTAAAGAGAAATACTTTCAAATCGTTCTCACTTGCCATCTGTATTATTATTATTTTAATCCTTCTAATGTGACTTTCTGCTAAACTGTTGGACATTTTTACATACACCCAAACTTAAATTATGACAAAGTAATATTCATCACAATTTTGAACCATAAATCCTCAACATTCTATTTTATATTCTATCCTATTCAAATCAAGCTAGAAACTTCTGTCAAGACATGGTCAACAGCTTATTAAATCAACAGTGAAATCAAAACCTTAGGGGGCCAAAATGATTCCTGCAGCTTTCCAGATACACACACAGCATTGCCCTCAACTGAGCGAGCTTAAACATCATGCAGCGCTCTAGAGCACAACTTTACCTGTCACAGTGAGGCAAATATTTCCACAAAATCTTCAGTGTTTGGTCTTCCTTCAGGCTGAAGTCTGTCTCTCTGACCCGGGGCCAGCACGAGCTCCAGGACAGCTGTTGCTGACGCATGAACGTCTTGAATGAAACCTGAGATTGAGCCGCAGGTATAGAGGACCATCACTGATCACACGAGGGTTCTGAAACATTAAAACTTATCTTTCTACTTTATCTTTCCTGGGCAGATGCTTTTATGCGTTGTTTTACTGAATAATAATGTCTGTATCGCCTATGGAGAAGTATTTTACCCACACGAGCAAGGTTTTATTCTGTAGTTGGTATATGACTAGATATCCTATACTTCCTTCCTAAATAAATCCAACGAAAATAACCAGTGTTGTTGAATATAGCACAAATATTCAGAAAGTAAACGGTATATAGGGCTCACGAATGGGAAAGCGTTCCCACGTTCAAACGAGTTATTTTGACCGTTAGTTTGATAAAACGCGCGAAAATCGATCAAATAAATAATCGATTAAAGCGAATACGATTTCATTTAAATTGTTATTGAATTTAAAATTGAACTAATAATTGCAGGGGTGTATTAGTAGCCCATTGTATTTGTATTATTATTTTATTTTTTTTCCACATTATTAATAATTGATAAAAAATAATTTTGGGTGTTTTAAGCTTCAGTCATTTGAATAAGCTACTCAACACATACACAAAGCATATATTTTTTACATATATAAAACAAGACAATTACATAAATGATCTCTCTCTCTCTCTCTCTCTCACACACACACACACACACAATCTCTCTCTCTCTCTCTCTCACACACACACACACACACACACACACACACAGACCATTTAAAGAAGATCAGGCAGCTGAACAGAAATCTAATGTACTTGATCACTCCCACTGATAATGTTGCAGATGCTTCTTGAAAGGGATGAAGAACTATCACTGAACTGCAAATCCTAATAACAATATTCTTTACAGGAATAAATAAATAAATACATTGGGATACTGAAACTATTCACATCAATTTGCACAATGTTGAATACAGAATGTTTCATGCATATTATTTCCAACAAGTTACTGTACATAGCCTTCTGACTTAAAAAGAGCTCATTTTTGGAAAACTGATATTGATGATGTAATGCATCACATTGAATGTTAAACATGTAGCGCCATCCTCTGGTGTCTCTCTCTCACTCTCTCTGTTTCACACACACACACACACACACATTTACAGAAATAGAAACAGAACATTTTATATTAACAGTTAAAATTTGCAAAGTGCAAACCAAATAAGATACTAACATCTTTCAGTGTAAAAAAAAAACATTTTGCCACAATTTAGACAAATGTGTGGAAAAAATAAATAAATACAGTGGCAAGTTTTTGGACACCCAAGTCACACTTACTGTTGCGATAAAAAAAATTAAATAAAATAAAACGTTTATGCAGTGAAGTCCTGGGTTGCCATTTGGAAAGTGTTGTTGTCAGTTCGGAACTTATATTTCCCAATCTCTTTTCTTATTTCATTCTGCACCTTAAAAACAAACAACCAAACAAAAACATGAATTAAACAATGCTTCTTTACATGTTCATATGCTCTCAAAAGTGTATTAGATCTTACCTCACAGTTCAAGAAGCAGTATAACAATGCCACAATGAAACCCTTCAAAGAAATGCCATAATTAATAGTTTGACATTTGCAGTAGCATAAAGTCATTAGAGACGTATGGTTTTGTTTTAGGACGGTGAGGCCTACATCAGTCCTGGAGAGCCACAGTCTTGCAGAGTTTTCCTCCAACCTTGATAAAAACTCACCTGTCTGTAGCTTTTAGTAACCCTTAGACCCTGGTGAGGTTGTTCAGGTGAGTTTGATTAGGGTTGAGCAAAACTCTATAGGGCTGTGGCTCTCCAGGACTGACGTGGACCACTCCTGTTTTACTACTTGATTCATATATTTCTTCATTTTGCTGAAGATAAAAACTGTTTAATTTAAAATGACACTGTTAAGAAAGCTTTTGTATTTCAAGTTCATTTACAGTAGAGGGCAGAGTTTCACTTATGAACAGGCTCCACAGATAGAGACATCTCTTAAGCTCCTCACTTCTCAAATGAGAGAGATAATAACTACAGTGATGGCTCATTTATTAGATGGCTATTCATTAAAAAATTCATTTAAAAAAAATGTTTTGATAGAGTGTGTAGTTGGCATTCCTGGGCTTCAAAGATTGCACTATAAGTGTCTGAACAGTACCTGGAAGGAACCTAGCACAAGTTCAAAGAAGAGTCTCGCCTCTAGTCCCACATTCTCGGGAAACAGAGCAAATACAGTGTAGTGTACTCCAAAAAGAGGGATGAGTAGAAGAGTTGACTTCGCCAGTCGCCTGAATGGTAGATAAAAGACATCGGAGAATCTTTTTGTATGTAAAGTACGTCTGTAGTATTGAAAAGAAATCAAAAATAGCCATGTAGTATAGTGTGATTTTTACAATTGGCAATTATGTAATAGATCTCACCTGTAAAGTTGCCTGTCTCCTCCATTGAGTTCTGGGGTTTTTGTCTTCACAACTATAATCCTGCTTATGTTAACAAACACCAAAAAGTTCACCTGTAAAGATCAAAAACACATTATTTAGGTTTATAGTCAAACATTCTAAGTAATTTTATGGAGATAAATCTATCTAAAAAAAATCAACATTAACTGTTTTTGTCCACGAAAAAAAAATAAAAAAAAAAATAAAAAAAATTAAAATCTGCATAAAATTATTGAATTAACCCAGATAAATTAATTCATATAAAAAAATATTGTTTTATACATAACTTGTAGTAGAAAGAGCTCTTTAAGGTAAGAAGTTACCTCTTTTTAGAGTGTACCAAACCATAGCCACAGTGTTTTCAGGCAATGCTACAAATGCCTTAACTGTAGTTTTTACTTTATATTAAAATGGGATAGGAGAAAATATTTTAACAGCAAGTAAATTAAATTCACAATAATATATAATAGATTGATGGATGAATGAATTGATATAAGATTAAGAAAAAAGCACATCCTGTAATAAGGAAACATGTAATGTCTTTTGCATAAACTTACAAATACAGAAAGCAAAATGGGAATTTTGATGATCCACCAATATCCACTATCCAGGTCATCCCAGCACCTACCAACACATTAAAAACATTGTTTATGATACATGCGTGCACATTTATACATTTACTGTAACTTTTAGCTCCAGATCTTGTAACTGTGCTTCCCATATGTAGTAACCGTCCAAATGCACTACACAAAAATCTCATCCTCACCCATGATTATCATATTTATGTTTGAAGAATGTCCAGATTATTACTGTGACAGATGGCACCCCTGTAATACAGAGAAAACAATATATGTGCATTTGAGAAAACGTTATATAATCAGCAGTTTGTGTGTAATATAAACTTAATGTACATGTACAATGTGGTTTTACCCCAGCCAATAAGAATATAGCACCAGAAAAATGATTTTGTGTGGGTGAAGGTGAATGCTAGCAGTGTCTGAAGATGAAGTCCCTCAATGAGCAGCCAGTAGAAATTTGATAACACACAGTACTGGAAAAATGTCACCACAGCTTTGCACAAAACCTGCCAGATGAAATATGATTAAATTACAGAGGGGCACTTTACAATACATGTTTCAAGCTATGGCATTTTTTATGTTGATCTTATCAGTCATTTCTTTGGTGTAACATACCGTGGAGACTGTGCAGTGATTGACAGTCTCATCCGCGAATAACACTGCGTCCTTCACAAACACAGCCAAAGCCCTCAGGATGAATGAGGAGAAGAGGTTGAGGTGGATGTAGGTCCGTGTACACAGAAGCTTCCTGTGGGGTTAATGAAAATCTGGAGATATTATATGACATCAGCATTCATTGATGCAAATGTAAAAAAAAAAAAAAAGGTCACCTCAACTGATTTCCTGCATGCATTGTAACAGTGAATGTGTAAAGGCACTGAGGCAAACAGTGAATATTTAATGTAAGTGGTACCTAAAGATGCAGAAGATGAAGATTGCAATGCAGAGCGAGCCAATGGACATGCCATACCCAACTGTGTATATCAACTTCACCCTGGCAAAGTACTCTCGCTACCACAGTAAAATGGAAAATATCAAGTTAAGATACCATTCGATTAATCTTGTGTCATTTTTATTTAATAAAATTTCAGGTGAAGTGTGTAATTTTTTCATGATTTTAATTCTTCCTGTAGCATAATTGCTTTAAGGTTTGAGTTTAAACATGAAGCACCATCTTTTGGTGACAAATATTTGTTGTTTTAACTTATATTAAAAAATTATCAGATAAGTACATAAAGTATGGGATATTACAATTTGTCAATATGTCAAAAAAAAAAAAAAAAAAAACTTTTGCCACAGGTTAAACACAAAACGTTGACAAATTTGTAAAAATGAACCCCAAAAAGTGTTTTGACACATATGCAAGGCCTAAAATATTAGATAAAATATAAAAACGTGGCAAAATATGGACAATGGACAATGAGGAAATGTTCAGGAAACCTGTTTGATAACAGGCCAGTTTTACATTTGGTAACACTGGGGGTGCACAAATGACACTCTTCACTTCTGACAGTACAATAACACTCTGCAAGAACCAGAACACATCCAGAAACACAGTAATAGCATTCATTTGCAAATCATATCAAATATAGAGTTCTTCAAGGCTGTTTACTCTGTGTCCAGTCTCTTCCTGCTCTGTGCTGTTGTCCTGGAAGCAGGCATCGTAATAAGACACACTCAACCTACTCCATCCCTCACTAGTGCAGGTGCGGCTGATCAACTCTGAAGAAGTTCAAAGGCAAAAACACTGGTTTTATATTTATAACATAGCATTGAACTTGTATGGCCACGTTTGTAAAACGAGTAGGAATAGTTATGTTACAGTGGTGTTGCTGTTGAAGTTACCATGAGACTTGAGGAGAGGAGGTGGGCAAGACAGCGAGACTCTCTCTCCTACACTGACTGCAGGCCAGCAGTTCACACCATCCCACTCAACCACACAACCTGAAGACATCCACAGTGGTACAAGTTTACTTCTTAATATAAATATCAATTAAAATAAATTGATTCTTAGCATGAGTCATGCCACCTTTATTTATGTAGCACTTTATACAACAGAGACTGTTTCAAAGCAGCGTTAGAATAATTAACAGTGATTCATCAGATATATGACAAATCAAAAATTTGCTGTAAAGCCACTATAAAAATACAACAGTATAATTATTCAGCTCTAGTCAAAAGTTTGTTTTCCTATTAACTTCTAACTGTTAATGCTAATAAACACATGTTGTCTTATAAGCGATGTATGTAGTCTTAACATATATTGTACAGTAGTTCTGTACAGATGTTGCATAATTAAAACAACAAATAAATATATTCCAATGAAAGTGAATGGACCATAACATTAATTCATGGAGTAATTAATGCTTTGAATGTTGGTCTGTTCTTAAAACAACTTTAAAAGTACTACTTTTATGTTAGTAAAAAAAAATGTAATTATCAGTGACCCATGCCTTTAATAATGCAGATCATATTCTAGTCTTTTATAAGACTCGGTGTTTAAATACGTATGCCTATAAGCGAGGACATTTTATGTCTTTTCATTTTAAAATTAAAAAGATCGTTTTAAAAATATTAATTCTGTAATTACTTAACCACTGTCATGTCTAATGTGCTGAATACAGAAAATAGAATGTTAGAAACCAACCATTTTGGATACTACTGACTTCTATCGTATGGACAAAACAATCGAGACATTTCACAAATGATCTTCATGTTTCCAAAAAGAAGGAGAAACGTACAGGTTCGGAATGACATCAGTGTGAGTAAAAGAATTTTCATTTTTGGATAATTTGTCCTTCTAAAGTATCAAATTAAAGGGTGAAGAACATCTCAATAAACTTCAAAACTGTTTTGACTGAATACATTTTTACACTTATAGGACACAATTGAGGGATTCGTGCATTACTACTACAAGACATGTAAACACTTAATGATGCTCAAAAAGGCAATGTAATAAGCCATGATGATACACCCTTTTGAACATCTTGATGAAATGGACAATAATTGCTTAGGTTTTGAGTATCTGTGAAGCTCACCTGTATTGGTAGCATTATAGTTGAATAAAGACTGCATTAAACTAATTTGGAGCTGACAATCAGCTTCTTTTGCTTGTAGATGCAATACTATAGAACATTCAGGATGAACTGTCTTCATCTGAAAAACATGTAAGTGCATGCACACTATAAGATCTTCCTAAGAAACATCAATCTTTTGAATGACCTTTTTTGCATATCTTATTTAATAGTTGCTTTTTCACAGAAACAAATATCCAGAAACATGCACATAACCTACCCCTTCACATGTAACCATAAGAGTCCAGGTGATGTAGCCATAAATAAGGTCCATTTTGTTTCTTCTTATAGATATGTGGTAATATCACAGGTGTAAATATTTGCATGTAGGTCAGTTGTGTTGACCAAAATAAAGTGTAGCTCTATTGCCTGTTGTTTTTGTCAGTACACAAATATCCCAGTGCTCATTCAAAGTAATTCTCATCTATCTCTCCAACTGATTTAATGCAGCAGATGGTGAGATATTTTTTTTCATCTGTTATACCTTTGCATTCAGGTCATTCATTCGTCTTCTACCTGCCCGCTTCTTCACACTAGGGAGGTTAAATGAGTTTTTTATCCAGCACCATTTACTGCATGAGTGAACTTAAATCACTTTTTCTAAGTTAAGAGGATGACATTACTTCAGAGGTATGCAAATGACAAAGTCCCTCCAAACCATAGGCTGTTTTTTGTAATTAAATATATTTTGAAAATACATGTATTTTAATCCAGTTTATTGTGTATTTAACTGAGTTTTGGAATTAGCCGTTCATTTTTTCTGTAATTAAGAGGGCAGTAATAATGTTTATTCTGTATGTTGCAGATGGAACATCTACACACCAGCTTGGGCAGATTTCAAACTGGTCAAAGTCAAACATTTTATTCAAATACATTCTCTTTTGCCAGACTCAAACTTTGGCCTCAGATGACACACAAACCTGCCGAAATACACACTTTTTTCACTGCCTGAGAACACTATTCAGATCGATTCAAAACACTGGTAGTTCGCAAACCTACTTTTGGGAAATAGGAATCCTTTTGCTAATCAAATGTCTGTCAAGTCACTTTTTTTTTAATATAGCGCTTTTAATCATAGAGATAACAAAGCAACTGAACAGCATTACATTGGAAAATAGTGTCAATGCAAAAAGGCAGTTCCTCATTGAATTCAATGTCATCATCCAGCTCAAAGAGCAAAACCTCAGCCCAGATCTGCACTTTTTGCAAAACACGAACACATTACTCTACATTAGACATAGAAATTGAACATAATGTCACTTCTTTGCCATTTAAAGACTCTGCTTTCCAAAATACAAACCCAATTCCAAAAAAGTTGGGACACTTGTACAAATTCTGAATAAAAACAATGCATGATGTGGAAGTTTCAATATTTTATTCAGAATACAAAATAGATGACAAATCAAATGTTTAAATGGAGAAAATGTATCATTAAGAGAAAAAAAAAAGTTTTGTAAATTTCATAGCATCAATACATCTCAAAAAAGTTGGGACAAGGCCATGTTCACCACTGTGTGGGATCCCCTCTTCTTTTGATAACAGTCTGCAAACATCTGGGGACTGAGGAGACCAGGCTTCTGAACTGAGCGCTGATAACAACTTGGGCTGTCCTTGTCCTCTTTAGTCCAGATCACATGGTGTCCCAGTTATCCAAAAAGATCTGCAAATTTTGATTCGTCTGACCACAGAACGGTTTTCCACTTTGCCACAGTCCATTTTAAATGAGCTGTGGTCAAGAGAAAACTCCTGCGCTTCTGGATCATGTTTAGATATGGCTTTTTTTTTGACCTAGAGTTTTAGCTGGCAACAGAGAATGGCACGCTGGATTGTGTTCACCGACAATGTTTTTTGGAAGTATTCCTGAGCCCATGTAGTGATTTCCATTAGCATTGCTGTATGTGATGCAGTGCTGTCTAAGGGCTCAACGATCACGGGCATCCAGTGTGGTTTTCCAGCCTTGACCCTTACGTACAGAGATTGTTCCAGATTATCTGAATCTTTGGATGATATCATCATCTACAGTGCATAATAACTTCAAACTCTTTGCAATTTTTCCTCTGAGAAACTCCTTTCTGATATTGCTCCACTATTTTTTGCCACAGCATTGGGGGAATTGGTGATCCTCTTCCCATCTTGACTTTTGAGAGACACTGCCACTCTGAGAGGCTCTTTTTATTCTTTATACCCAATCATGTTGCCAATTGACCTAATAGTTTGCAAATTAGTCCTCCAGCTGTTCCTTATATGTATATTTAACTTTTCCAGCCTCTTATTGTCATATCAAGCTGCCTGGAAGGAACACAGAGCTATGGATAAGCAAAATAAGACTTTAATAATCCAACACAGTATATCCAACATACCACAGAGGAAAACACACATACGTGGTTTGTAGACCCAACAAACACAGACTGTACAGGCATGGGTATTTAAGGACAGGATAACGAAGGGCAGACAGGTGCATGGGATAACTTAATTAACGAGAACAGGGAACACATCAGGAAGAAACTAGACACACCTGGAATCAAAGTAACCAAACACGGGGAGATGTAATAATAGTTGGGTACGGGTTTCCTTCCATTATATTTACAATAATAACATTCTGCATCTAACGGAACTTTGAAATTAACTGTTGTGTGTGTGTGTGTGTGTGTGTGTGTGTGTGTGTGTGTGTGTGTGTGTGTGTGTGTGTGTGTGTGTGTGTGTGTGTGTGTGTAACAGTGTGTGAGTAACAGTGTGTGAGTGTATCTTTGCATTCATTCTACCTGCATGCTTCTTCACACTAGGGAGGTTAAATTAATCTTTTATCCAGCACTATTTACTGCATGAGTGAACCTAAATCACTATTTCTGAGTTGAAAGGATGACATTACTTCAGAGGTATGCAAATGACATAGTCCCTCCAAAAGTGTTGGTTAACAAACGATTTTGATTTTAAAGCAGCTTATTGTCTGTTTTACAGGATTTTGGAATTAGCCTTTATTTTTCCTGTAATTAAGAGGATTTAGAGGACTGTAATGGTTATTCTGTATGTTGTAGATGGACCATGCCACCCGTCCATCCATTTTTAAAGCCCGTCCTTCCCCTGAGGAGCTGAGGTTGGTGTAGACTGAAAGTAGAAAATCTTGAGCAGAGCGATACATTCATACAATATTCAGAGGTGTTTAAAGTGCAAAAGTGAGAATTTGGAAATGCAGAAATGAATGTGTGAATATTCATTGGTATGTTTAGAAACTATCGAAGGTCAATGTATCTATATATTTATATAAACAAATTTGTTTTGCCCATGTTCCAGATCCAGACTTTTACCCTTTACAAGCCATCACATCTTATTTCAAGTGAAATAATCATAATATTTTCATTATTTATTGTGTAAAATTTATTTTCTATTTATTTTATTCAGTTAAGGTGTAATTTACTTCATGACCAACAATTTTGCAACAGTATACATCATTTGAAATGTGATGGAAAATGTGAAAGATGCTGATGATGTAAATGGAGAAAATGACTTAGAAAATGAGGTTTGTGAGGTATGTATGTTTAAAGTTAGACATTATTAGCTAATCATTTAAGAGTGTGTGAAAACTTAAAAGTGTGGCAATATATTTTCCAAAAGTTCACAGGCCCATATGCTTTGGAAAAGCAGAGCAGGTGTAAATGAGGTGTTATTGTTAAGGGTACAGTTAAGCTGCAGCATTTGTGTCTATTAAAAGCTCTACTGCTGCTCTCATCCATACTGCTTTATATGTCAGGATGATGTCAAGTAGCAGAACACATGTAATGTCATATCCATCTACACATTTATAGTACCTAATACAAAATATTGTCATGCTGTGACCAGACAGAAAAGGTATGACAATATAAAATGGGGAGGGGATTTATATCCTGTGAAGTTTAGTGGACCCACTGGAGTCACAGCATTCTTTCCTTTTTTAGAAATGTGAGTGATATTAGGGAGGTGCAGCAAATTTAGGGAGATAGAGCTGAGTATATAACATATAGGGATCCGATTCGTACCGATCAACAGCAGTCAAACATTTGAAGAAGGTTTCATTTTTGTCCATTCACTTGTTGTGACTACACCACCATGGCTTCACAAAAGCCAATGTCCAAAAAAGAAGGAAAGTCAGCCCCAGCTCCAAAAGAAGAGCCAGCTTCTGGAGCAGCAGAACCAGCATCAGCAGCCGATCCTAAACCAGCAACGCCAGCACTGGAAACATCTGCTTCTGCCTCAACTGCAACACCAGAGTCAGCTACGAAACCTCCTGAAAAAGCCACCCCTGCACCTGGACCAGCCCCGGTGGCAGCAGCCCCAGAACCTGCCAAAGAACCAGCTTCTCCTCCAAATCCAGCTTTCAAATATGATCCTGTCGCTGCGGTAAGTCTCTGTGTAATGTATTGTATTTCATTTTACTCAGTTGTCTGGTGGGCTGGATTGATGGGCCCACAATTGTGCTTGATGTCTATATTTAAATGTGTATGTTTTTTTCTAATTTAAAAAGACTAAATTATAGATTCTAAATCTAGATTTTCACATACTGACAAGCATTGGGTAATCAAAATTAGAGTTTAATCTTTCTGAAAATGTTTAAATGAGGCACAATGATAAAAAGTTTCTAAAATGAAAATGTCCACATATTTATTTGAAAAAGAGATGTAGCAATACTGAAATTTATAGGAAAATAATAAAAAAAAACACTAAAACTAACATTAATATTACTTTATAATGTAAAGCAAGATTAATAAAAGTTCCCTTTTTAAAGAAATATGCACAAGAACTCACATGTATGTGCTTTTAAAGAGAAATCACAATTCAATTTAATGCTAGATTCGCTTTTAAAGGGTGGAAACAATTAAATATATAATATTAGTCTAAAAATCTTCAATATAAGGCAATCCAGAAAAAAAAAATCCTGGTGAATAACTAAAATGGTGTAGACGTAAATGCAAACAGTAATTATTAATAGTATTATTATTAATATTAATGTGCTCAGTATTTCTCAGTGATCATTTCTATTAATAAAACGTCACATTTTGCTAAGCAGTTGTGTAATTGCCTGGGCATGAACTGTACGATACACATTGTTTCATGGCCAGATTCCAGTAGATGTTCTTTACATGGATCTACACACACCTGCTACTGAGCTATGAGGTCGTCCCACACACCACTGCATTCACACTTATTTCCTTAAACTCTCCAGGGAGACGTATATGGATGGTATGATCTCATAAACAGACTGAGGGGAGATTATTCATGGTGCCAGGAAAAATGATGGCAGAACAACTGCCAGACTGTTATTGAACATATGACGCTAACATCTGTGCAGTTAAGAGCATGGTAGAAGATCATTAATGATCAAAAAATGCAAGAATATATTTCGAATGCGAGTCAGCATGACCATAATTGAATTTATATATTTACCTATAAGATCTCTATATAAACTTAAACTACAAATTTTGGACAAGAAACCAAAATGGTTTTTAAATGTTTTAAAAATCTTGTTGCTTCATTTGGCTAGAAGAATGTATGTGGACCATTGGATGCTTGAAATGATATATTGCATTGTTAAATAAACCAATAAATAAATCAAATAAAATGACTATATGTCAGTGCAAATTCCAAATCATAAACATCTACAAAAACCTAAAAAACAATCTTTTGTTCTGGGTTTCAGGGTCATCTCAGTGCAAGACAGCTTGAAGGTAAGGAACAGTCTGAAAAGATCATTTGATCAACTTAATTTTAATGAACTGACTTTGTCATTTCACATTTATACAGAGTTCAGAGAAGCTTTCCTGTTGTTCGCCGGAACTCCTTCAGGGGGGATGAAGATTTCACTAGCTCAGTGTGGAGATGTGATGAGAGCTTTGGGTCAGAACCCAACCAATGCTGAAGTTTTGAATGTTCTTGGAAAACCAAAGCCTGAAGGTAGGCAAACAACTATGTATGCAATGTTGGGTGGCTCCAGTAACATGGTTGAGAATAACTTGTCTATAAAATGACTCAAGCTATTGCTTTCCTGCATCCCATGGGATCCTTCAGGATCAGACCAAGGGAAAGACTTAACACATATGTCACAAAGATTACTGGGGTGTTAATTTACACAAATGTCAAAGATGTCACTAGCAGTCAAGATCCCTGTGACATCTGAAAGTGATTCTCTGAATACTGAGCACCAGTTAATCCTCATCTTGATGGCTCACTAAGTCAAAGTGCTGTTCCAACCGCAGGAATGCATTAGGACATATTAACACAACATAGTAGAAGCAAAAAAGCTCACAGTGACAAAGGAGACTAACTAAATATAACATTTACTTTTCGCAATTGTGCTAAGAAATCTTAAAGGGATAGTTGACACTCATCTTCACGTTGCTCCAAAACTGTATGAATTTATTTCTTGCATGAAACCCAGAAGAAGATCCTTAATAGAAAAAAAGTCTCAGCCCGCATTCAAATAAAGTCAATGGAGGAGATTTGGATTTTTAATTTTTGGCTGAACTGTATATTTTTGTTACATTGTGAAAAAAAATATAAATATTTTAAGAATTTACTAATTGCTGTATTTAAATTGTGTCATTCAGAGATGGAATCCAAACTGATCGACTTTGAGACATTCCTGCCTATGTTTCAACAAGTTTCAAAGACTCCTGGAAGGGGCACATTTGAAGATTTTGTGGAAGGCCTAAGGGTTTTTGACAAAGAAGGCAACGGAACAGTCATGGGGGCTGAACTCCGCCATGTGCTTGCTACATTGGGTATGGAGTTACGGAGGGAAAATGTGGCAAAAACAAAACAAAACAAATATATATGTGACCATTTATTGTCGTCAAATTTTCACAACCTTAACATTTATAATCGTGTAATAAAATAATATAAATTCAAATTAATAAAATAAAACCACAAAAATAATAAAGTGATTTTGATTTTGCTCATTGGCTCATTTCCAGGTGAGAGACTGTCTGAGGGTGAAGTGGATCAGTTGCTGGCAGGGCAGGAGGACACAAATGGTTGCATTAACTATGAAGGTAAGAACCGTTACTCAAGAGTTCCCTCTACTGACAAAATGAATGAAATGAAGTTCACTCATTGAAATTAATCTGTTCTTTATCCAAGCTTTTATAAAACATGTCATGGCTGGCTGAGCGATCTCTTCTGGTAAGTTTATCTAAACCAGGGATTCCCAACCTTTTTTTTTTTTTTTTTTTTTGGTCAGCCAAATCCCTATTATTTATTTTAAGTAACACTAACCTTTCAATAAACATAATGACTTCACAAAAATCTGGAAATAATTAAGCAACTCATTTTTTTTTTTTGTTTCGATAATTTATTGAATTATAGATATTTCATTCTGGCAGTTCATGACCTCATGAATTCCTACATGACCTTGTTGGGAAGTCCTGATCTGAAATATAACATGCTTTACTAGTACATTTTAAACTTTAATTTACATTGTATCTTATTTTCTTATATTAATACACGTCTTTTCTGTTGGTCTAGGTGCAGTAGCAGCCTCACATGCATGTCAGCAGTGCTTAACTGAAGCTCATGTGTTAGAGTTCATCAGTGAATCATGAACAATGAAAGTTTTATTTTAAATATTATATAACATTAAAATCCCTCTTCTTCAACCGCAACTTTGAAGCTGTTTTATATTAAGCAAATTATAAGTGCAACAAGTGGAGACAAAATGCTAATTCTCATTTTGTAGAAGTCAAAATGCAGTAGTCTGTGAAAAAAAAAAAAAAAAGTCTGTCCCAAGAGAGAGTCAACACAGCTGTCACCAGATAAAACTTTGGATTGGATTGGCACTGAGTGCACCGAGTTTGCTCTAATCCCCCAATGTCAAAACCTTTTCCCAGGCACATGTGATGAACCCAGACCATTTGTCTTTGGACTTCCCTCAGTGGACTTTACTAAGAAAAACCTTTTGCTGTAGCCAAGTGTTGCATGCTCTGAAAGGGTGCAACACTGAGCTGTTAATTTTCTTACCACATTGAACAAATGGTTCAAGTGCCCAGTCAAGCAATAACTGGAGAGATGTGTCAAGAGCAATGTTATTTGTGTGTGTGTGTGTGTGTTTTGGTGAAATACGATACAAAATATCAAGTTAATTTATTACACAAGAGCATTAAATCTGCAAAACCATAAGGAAAAAAGACATTATGATTTAGGCAAGACAAGGATGGCTTTTTGTATGACTTGGCTGTAACAATAAAACTACTGAATATCTACATGAAAGCAGTTAACTCCACAAACATTATGATATAATATGGGTATGGGGATAATATGTGGATATGAAAATAAAAACAATTACAAAACTATAAATAGAACTGCAATTTTGTAAAAGATGAAAATTATGTAAAATTATGGTTTTGTTCAACAAAAACTGTAAAAATATAAAAATAAAACAAAAAAACATCAGTGCAGTGAAAAGCTGAAAATGAATTCATGCAAGATGAAGTTTTCCATCCCTCAGTTTTATTCAGTACAGTCAGCAGAGCTCTCAGCAGAGTTCAGTATACACGCACAGTATTTATGTTTTTACTCCTAGAGAACACAAAGAAGTTATCTCTTAATTTTTCTTATGGCTATCTATTGACCCTTTCTGTTTGACTCTTATGGTACACTTAATTAAATACACAATCCTTCACATGTACATTCAGTTCATTTTTTTTCTTGAAAATTTGCCCCCTTCTTAAACGATGCTGAATTGGCGTAAGATTAAATGTAAAAAATGTTATGTATAAGCAAAAGGGGTGAGAACCAGAAGGGCGCAAGTGACATTTTGGGTGAAATGGAGATTTATATATATATATATATATATATATATATATATCAAATGAAAGGTCTTGATGAGCTCTTTCTACTGCCAAAAAGACAAAAGTAAATTCATAATCAAGTTATTCATTAGAAACCAAAAGACTTAACACTGAAAAAACTGAGCCAGTCGGTGCCAAAAGGGTGTATGCACCTACTGTATGCCATTTTATCACTGAGAAATGCATGGAGGATAAAGCCTGTGGATAGCACATGAGTCAAAATGGCTGACACAACAAGTGAGCCTCCATCCCTCCACCCCTCTGGCTCTGTCTGGCTCCTCCTTCCCCCCCAGCTCCACTTCGGTCCTCTGTTGCTCCGGCTCCACCATCTATCTGGATCCCCACCTCCACCTTGGCCCTCTGGATCCTCGGTGTCACCCCGGCTCTACGGCTCTCCATCTCCATCATAGGCTGCTCTTCCTCTGGCTCTGTCGGCCCCCGTGTGTTGTCGGCCCAATCTCCACCGTGGCTCCTCTCACCGTAGACTCCACCATGGGCTGCTATCCTGGCTAGCCTCTGGTTCCCCACCTGGCTCCTCCTGCTCCAGGCTCCTCCCTTCATCTACTGCATCTACTGGCCTTATGAACTATGCCCTTTTCGCATTGCTTGTCCCCACCTCTTGAAACCCCACCCTGCCTCCTCTGTTCTTCCCAATGTTCTTGCACTGACAAAGGCAGTCCAAGAACATTGGGTCTCATTCACTAAATATGCGTAGGCACAGATTTTTGCGTGAAATGTGCGTACGGACGTTTTCACGAATAAATCATGATTCATCAAAAACGTTCGTACTAAAATTTATCCTAAATGTACGAAAAGATTCAAGAAAAACTTAAATACCACACGTACGCAATAATCATGTACAACGGGGGGCCTTATAAGCATGTGTTAAGAACCCTAATTAGATGTTATTGATAAATTATAATTACAGTTCCAATTATATATATATATATATATATATATATATATAAAATATTAGAAGTCCAAACAACAATCACCTGATCTATCCTTATATAAACGGTGATTCATGTGTTTCATCTTGTGTTTAGAGGCGTGGCACACTTGGTACGGCTTGAAGACATCGCAGCGCGTGCTCTAAGGAGAGAGCGCGTCTTTAGAGAGCGCACAGATATGTTAGCTGAGAGTGACGAATGGCTGTTCAGTCGCTTTAGGTTGCCCAGAGAAGTCCTCATTGATTTATGTAGCTCACTGGAACCACACATAAGCCACATCACCAACCGCTCTCACCTTATACCACCTTATTTTCAAGCCTGTGTTATAACCCATGCTTCTTTTTTACATGTGCGCGTTATGCCAGTGGATACACTTATAAATAAAAAAAAGATTTCCTGGCTTCCACCTCCGACAGCAAAACTTCACGTTCATTATGGTTAAAGTTAAAGTTATTTTTCTTTGTCTTTTGTTTCGGTGCCATAATTGTCTTTCTCTGTACAAGTGCCTCGTTGTGGAAAGCCCTTATATGGAGCTGGCTGGGCGTGAATTATGCTAATTACTGACCTCGTGCACGCGGGCGCTCATTTAGAAGACTCCAAATTCACTAACAGAAGAACGAGTTTAAGAACAAGCTCATGTGCGTACGCATGTGTTGTGAGTTAGGCGGAAAGTTCTCGTGAGAAGTTCAAATGTGCGTATAAATAAGAAAATTGTAAGCAAAAATTTGTGAATGAGACCCATTTCTCTGCTTTCCAGTTTGCCTGCATTCCCTCGTTGTTCCTATGGTTTTTTTTATTTGTTAATTAGTCCCACGCACCTGTTCTGTTTCTCCCTGATTGAATCCTCCCTTGTATTTAAATCCTCTGTTTCCCTAAGTTCTTTGTCTGCTATTATATTTGGATTTCTTTTGCTAAGCATTTGTTACTGTTTGATTTTGGGCCTGTGGCTATTCTCCTGGATTTATAAATATATACATATACAAATTATAATTAAACTTTATTTTGAATACTACTTGAGCACAATGCACATTTTTCAATATTACGTATAAAATTTATTTTAATGTCACTATTGATGTCTGATCGTTGAATAATATTTAAATGCAAGATATTTAAAGATATTTAAATTTACCTAAATTATAATTGCAATATAGTTCCACTTTTAACACAATTAAATATAGTTCAGCATATCTATAGTTGGACCTGGCACTACTTTCTAGCAATTAAAGTGCATTAAGCACTAACTTAGTTGTTCCAATAGCAGACTTTAAGTACACCAGTTAAGTAATATGTAAATAATATGTAAATGCTTTTGTAGTATACTTAGCTTTAAATAAATCTATTTTAAATACATTTTTGTATATTTATTTACACTAGGGAAGGAATCTGTAAAAGGGCTTTTAGTCACCCATTTGGCTGGGATTACTATGTTAGTGAAATTAAACACATTCAATCAACTAATTTGATATAAGGACAGTTTATGTGACATTTTATTTGATCACAATAGATTATTATTTGTTTTAAACTCATTAATGTAATACTTTGGTCATATTGTAAAAATGTGTGACAAAAAGGCAAAGTAAATTTTTAAAATAAAATAAACTCAGTATACAAAGTCAGATCAAACTATGGTAAATTTTTGTTTCAGCCGACCTGTAAAGTTGGTGAAATGTCACTTATGTCCTTCTGGTTCCACATCTTCAAATAAATAAACTATAAATAAATAAACAAATAAACAAACGAATAAATAAATAAATGTACACTGGGACAATCATTTTGAACATTCATTTACATAAGTCAAAAATGAAATATATACACATAAACTATATATACACGTTATTTTTTTTCTTCATATTTTAAGGAATTCCTTGTTCATTAAACACTGGTGTGTCATATTCCTCTTTATTTGTTTTTTTTTAAATTAATTAAAATTAATCAATAAGATGTATGTAGACAACATTGAACATGTACAGAAGTCTACCTGGTTATTGCTGTAAGAACTCTGTCCTGTGATGCAAAACAACTGGAAGTAGCCAGAAATTAAATTACAAATAATTAGACTATATTATAAACTTCATGATGCTTTCATGATTATAAGCAAGTGTACAAGAATCGTATTTTATAGGCGAACAGAAAATTTAAACCAGACATTTTTATTAAATATTGTAGGCTATTATATTAAAACAGAATACATTATATTAAAAAAGGAAAAGAAAAAAAGAATGAACACATTTTCTAACACGCGTTGCATCACGGCAATCTCTGATTGGTCAGCGCAGTGCATAAATAAGACCTGACGTGTGCACGTAAATGTTTGGCCTGTTTTTTTTCGGGTCACTTAGGCCGGAGGGTATTTTTTTTAGGCTTGATTTAGTTTTCCCCCAAACGTTATCTGGGTTCGTGACATGTCATGTTCAGCCCCGATATAACGTGGAACATGAGATTTATGATGTTCTTGATAGCATTATGGATAAATTGGGAATTTGTAATATTTACATTAGCCCATTTTATCGACGAAGATGCAATTGATACAAATCGAGCCCACGAGTCGCTCAAAGCACAACAGTCTCCGGCAGACTTGGAGAGGTTGTATTTGAGAACCCAAGATGCGCATGACGATATTTGTAAAGTATATCTCAACACTACATCGTCTTCAAGAGATCCAGCAGATGACTCGATCGAAAACACGTTCAAGTGCCACGCGTGTGCAGACCACGGCTTGAATGATAAATGGCGAATCGCGGGCCGAAGTGGACCGAATCCCTGGCAAGATGAAGAATTTGAGGAATTTCCCAGAGAACCTGTCACTTGGCGATACTTGAGTAAGTTAAGCGGTTTACAATACTTAAATACCTGGATAATTTAAATTATTATGTTTGAGTGACTTTTCATAAAACCCATTTGTTCGTTCATCAAGGACATCAGCAGAATTTGGATGGAGTCGTGGTGTCTGACGTCTATCAGCCATTGTTTCACTGTGACAATGATCTTCTTTGGATGAAGTTTGCCATCACCCGACACTCGAATCCGCGCTTGATTATCAGTGAGATATTTGACATTCATTCGACAAGATGTCGCCACAGATACAAAGTAGCCATACGTTTTGGTTTTTACATTTTAAATGCTTTATAGACCGTTACAATTTGGCAGGAGATAAATGGTTGGTGGTTGGGCTCGCGTGTGAAGTTAATTAGCCTGATTGGGGATCATGCAACAGATGGAGTTTAGAGGTGTATTGCAACGCTGTAGAGTTTTTTTTTCATGAATTAGGAATAACAGTTAAGGCACTAAAATATTGGGTTTATTATACAATTTAAATTAAAAAAATGTAATCGTCTACCTACTCCAAATTTCTGAAATGAATGCATTTGATTGTGGGTCAACATGCATGGTCGTTTTTATTATAAATAACTTCTGAGGGTGACTTTTAAGCTGCATTTTTTTTTTATCTTAATGACTGCAAGACATTTGCTCGCATCAATTTCTTCTACCTGATAGCATTTTTTAAAACCCAGGCTTCTGTATTCATGTTTACGTATGGTTGTTCCATAAAGATTAGCCATGGTTTTACTATATAACCCCTAAAAGCATGGTTACTGTAGTTTGCTTCACTAACCATAGTTTAACCATGATATTTGTTGTAAAACAGTTTATATAAATGGTATTCAATACACAGTGGTTACTACACTTTAAGTATAGTTAAAACCGATTTAATTTTTATAAGGGGTCATTTGTTTAAAGCTTCTGTAACATGGAACCTAGTCTTAATTATTTTAGTGCAGTTTTATTACGGTTAAGGTTATAATTCATATTTTTAATTTATAGTAGGCTATACCAAAGGTCTTATTTATCATTTAAGAGGTCTTAAAGGTGCTGTAGGGAACTTTTGTAAAAAAATATTTTTTACATATTTGTTAAACCTGTCATTATTGTCCTGACAGTAGAATATGAGACGGATAATATGTGATAAAATCAAGCTCCTCTGGCTCCTCCCAGTGGTTCTATTGCCATTTGCAGAAAGTCATGCGCTCCCGGTAAAAAACAACCAATCAGAGCTGCGGTTTAGATTGCTTCGGGGATACCGCGGTGGAGTAACCCAGTACCTTTGTGATTCTTCATAGACATAAACAGAGAGAAGTAGCTCCGGCTACAACGTTCTTCCGCAAGATGCAAGCAGTTCTGTTTATTAACCGCTAGAGCATCAAAAGTTCCCTACTGCAGCTTTAATTGATAGAAAAACAGGAGCAGCTAGGGCTACGTATCATTCAAAACATTTCGATACCAATCAGAAACCTGCTAGGGACTCCAAAAACTAAATTAACATTTCAAATTGCATAATTGGGGCACTTTAAGTGTGCAAAAGATTAAGTTGATGCACGTTGTGCAATTCAAACTTACAACTGTCTATAAAATTATTACAAAACAAACAGATATTTAATCTCTGGAATCCAGGCTAAATGAATAAACCGTTATTGCATTCCTGACAGTGGTCAGGCCTTCAGTCCCCTCTCAAATACCAAATATAGACATTACATGTAACATAAATACAACAATAAATACAATAGTTTTAAGAGCACTGATTGCATATTCATACTAGTGGAGGGGATTGGAAATCCACCCCTTCAATGCTAAACATGACTACCAACTGAAAGAAATCAGTCTCTTTCACTCCCAATAAGGTGTTCTGTCATTTTGAGTCTTTCCTCAAATATACAAATAAAGTTGAATTGAATTCCATACACTTTAGAAAAACTGTCGAGGATAAAAACACAAAGACCTTGGCTTATTTCCATTGTTCCCTCAATGTTAATATAAAGGTTATGTATATGTGCAGAACAGATAAAGCAACAGTATCTCCTAATTAGAATCACATTTATAAAATCTAATTAACAATATAGTAGAGAATTCACTAATTTGACTAATACAAATCACAATTGACGACAAACACCACTAACTGACGCAATTTACAATAAAATCACCACAAAACACTAAAATAAACACCCACTAAACTCTTAAATTTACATGCACAAATATTAAAATCTCTACCCCTAGTTTTATAGGAATGCTGCTGACTCACCATATAAAAATAATTTTCTAAATAACTTTGATTGACAATTCTGTGTCATACCCATTTTTATGTAAACTATGTAAATGCGATCTAGAATGTAATTTTAAAATGATCCAAACTAATTTATTTTGAGCCTTTTGCAATTTATTATTCATAACTTGGGAACAACCACTATACCAAAAGGAGGAAGCATAATCAAAATGGGGTTGAATCAAGGCACCTGCTAATAGTTTTAAAGGTTTAACATCTTATAAACCAGCTTGCCTCATTAAAAACCACATTTTTTTAAAATGCCTCTCTAGTTATAGTTATCCAGTTTTCTGGAGGCCCACCTACAATAAAAATTCTGGCGCTGCTAGTGAGTTAAAGTGTACAGTGCGCAAGATTTCTCAAAAAGGTGTGCATTTTGCACCAACGTATTGTCAAAGAAGTGTCCTGTAATATTCCAATATAAACTTTAACAGCCAATTAAAAAATAATGGTATAGTAAAATTTGCTCATTCACAAGTGCGTCATCTATTAAACTGCTTTGAGTTTTATGCATCTAGCATAAACTTGTGAAATAAAGATTGATAATGTTGTGGTTCACCTCATTGGGTTGGTTTGGTTAATGACTTGTAAAGCTTCAAATCCTTTTTTTTTATTTTATTTTTTATCCCATATAAGAAAAATACATGCAATTTTATAGTATATAGATATCAAATTATGCATTATCAACACCTTTTTTTCTTTTAACAATTTTCAAATTATTTTTGCAGAGACCAACTGGACTGATTCTCACTCACAAAAGCAGTGTCAGTGTATCCAAAGGAATAATGGGCCATCAATGCTGCTGAGAACACATTTCAAAGACTGCTATGCTCTAAAATGGGTAAGGACCCTAAACGTCATGCAAAAACTACTACTGATAGGGCTGGGAGATATGACAATATATATTGGATGGATGAAATTAGGTATAGTTTCATGTTCTGCTCTGTTTATTTCATGGTGCTGCAAAATACATTTACTTCCTTTACTTACTGCAGTACTTTTTCTGATGGCAGTCTTGCATACATAACACAGGATTCCAGTAGGTCTGGACAATTCAGTATCAAGATGCATTGCAAATTTGTTTTTCAATAACGGTGATCTGATTTTTAAAAATGCATTTCTGTCTTTAGAGACACATTACCAATGTTTCCCATACATTGATTTATTTGTGCTGTTTGACTTGGTTGCATAATCATGAGCTATGCATGTTTCAAAATCAAAACCTGTCACAGGCTTTGATATGAATGTATCTCTGAAGGGAAAGGACGGTCTTCAGAAAAGTTTCCATGACATTTTCATATCATCTGATAAAGTAGCATTCATAAGCAGAGCTGCTTTGATTACAGCCGTAAAGTCCGATTTGTACTTATACGCCGTAGCTGCTCATGCTAAGTTGTATGCTGTAGCCTGCACATTAGCCGTGTTTCCACTATCGAGCTAAGACCGGGCGTGCTAGCGGATCACTTCAGAAAGATAACCGCTTTAACAGCAGCATTAAAGACGTTTTAAAATATGTTGAGCTCAAAACTCACTCTTAGTTGGCAGCAAGTGTTTGAAATAACTTGATCCGATGTGGATTATAATCATTAAACAAGGCAGAAGTATTTATAAGCGATGTAAAAGACTATGCATGCTAAACGTTACTATAGTAAACATGGTAAAATATGACCGCTTGGAGAAATCGGACGTCAGCTTCTTATTCTCTATCACAATTGTGTATTTAAGTAACATTTTATCTGTCATTTCGTGAGTTTAGCTCCACGTTGCATATCATCAAAATATAATAATGATTTTTGTTTGGGAGCTTTTATAAAAATAGCGAGTCTGCACTGCGGATCATTTCAGAAAGATAAGAGCTGTAACACCAGCATTAAACTTTTTTTTTTTTAATAATTCAAGCTCAAAACTCTCTTTCAGTCAGCAGCGAGTGTTTGAAATAACTTGATCCAATGTGGATTATAATCACCATTCAAGGCAGAAATATTTATAAGCGATGAAAAAGATATGCACGCTAAACATGTTACCATAGTAAACATGGTAAAATAGGACCGCTTGAAGGAATCAGACGTCAGCTTCTTATTCTATCACAGTCGTGTATTTATTAAGTAACTTATATTATCTGTCACAAGCCTCGTCTTGAGAGTTTCTCACGTTGCCTATCATAAAAGAATATAGCCTAATAATGTTTTTTGTTCGGGAGCTTTTATAAAAATAGAGATATTATCATTCATTCTAAATATGACGGCTACTGTGGCTAATAAACAGAAACCGACTCGACTGAATAAGCAGGCTATTTTCATGAGCGTTAAAAATAAATAAAATAGATATAAGTGTGTATTTGTGTGATTAATTTTGAGTCCTGATAAATGAAATCAATTCTATAGTTAAAACATCGATGCTTTTGAATTTGAATATAGCTTTAACAAAGCATGCATACAAACGGCAGCTTTTATCATGTTTGTTTTGTGATCGCGCATGTTCCAGTGACTTATTTCTTAGTTTTCTGATAACTTCTCTTTGTTTGTGAAATGATGAGGTTGCATGACGTTGTTCTGAGAGGCGTGTAAAGGGCGTGTTTTAGTGACGTGCAGCGGTGCTTCAGGCTCCACTGTGGAAACACTGCGCTATTCTGGCCTCTGTGCTACTGATTTTACTAATACTGATTTGATTTTTGTGTTTGTGCACTGTAATAGTTTAATGTTAGGCTACACCTTATATAAAATAAAACAAAGCAAAGAACAAGTGTTTAATCATTTGTTATACTGCATAGCATTATACATCAATAGTTGTTCGCAACCAACAATGATGATCTGCCCTGATACAAGTCCTTGTGGATATTGAAAGAATGCCATATTCTCTTATTGTTGTTGAATAACAATTAAGTTTGCTATTTAAAATAAATAATAAGCATCATTACTCCAGTCTTCAATGTCACATGATCCAGAAATCATTCTAATATGCTGATTTGCAGATGATCAATATTTGAAATGGTTCAGTTTTTCCCTCAAAATGATTGGGGGATAAAAAGTTTGAAATGGCACACAATAGTTTCATGTTAGTTTCATTTAATGACGCATGCGATCTTGTGACAAGCAGACAGCACACACAAATAATTGCTGAAATGATTGCCGTGCCAGCCTGCGATGACTGAATATAAAAAATATCAGTCATAGAGGTGTGCGATATCACATTTGTTGTTTTGTGGACAATTAAAAAGTCTCCATGATCTGCTTTTGAAGAAATATTGTAGTATCATATAACAGTGCACATTCTATCAGTTGCAGTTTTACCGCCCTAGTCTCAATATACTGTACAACGCGACATACATTCATATCAAATGTTAACTACTTTGGTAGAGTTACACTCACGGGACACTGCACTTATTCACAAAAAGTACATAATTTGCATGCGCTTTAAAGGCTATCAAGATTAATCATTTCACTCCCGTGCTGTTCTCACGTGCTTTTGAGTTCCTATACCTGAATCATTTGGTCCGCGAGGCTATGGTCACATTGGCCCATATCCAATTTTTTTATTTTTGCACGCATGTGACTGAGACCCATTTTTCTTATGACAATGTGAATAGCACAAACCACATGGAATCTGATCTTTTCAATTCTGATTTATGCCATTTCCTTAGGTGGTGCTTAATCCTATACAGGTCAGTTGTTTTGCAGTGTGAACAGTCATATCAGAACTCATGTGTCCTTTACCTCACTCTACATACCATTTTTCATTACCGTATATTCCAAACTACAAGTCACACTTTTTTTTCATAGTTTGGCTGGTACTGCGACTTATAGTCAAGTGCAACTTATTTATCAAAATTAATTTGACATGAACCAAGAGAAATGATCCAAGAGAAACCATTACGCCTACAGCCGCGAGAGGGCACTCTATGCTGCTCTGTGCTCCTGTAGCCTCTCCCTGAAAACATAATTATATTATTTTTTCCATCTTCGTTAAAGCGACCCCACTTATGCTACCGGAACACGATTGGACTAGTTCTTGACTAGCTTTGAAAAGCAATAGGGCATATTTTTTGAAAACCTGGCAACCCTGTTCATACTGTTCCTTTTTTGCATGTGTCAGTTTAGAACCATGATCTGTTCACACTGCAAATAATATACTGGCCACATTTAAAAAAAGAGTTCTCTCAAATATTTTTTCACAAATCTGTCCAAATCTGTGTTATTGAGCACTTTGCAGAGAATTCATCCACCCCACAGGTGTGGTATGTCAAGATGCTAAGACGGCATGATTATTGCACAGGTGTGCCTTAGGCTGTCCACAATAAAAGGCCTCTCTAAAATATGCAGTTTTACTGTATTGGGAGGTCCGACAAATGAAATGGGATGTTTTCAGCTTCTGGGAATTGTGTACAGATCCTTGCAACATGGGGCCAAGCATTATCATGTGGCAACATGAGCTGGTTATGAATGAATGGCACAGCAATGTGCCTCAGGATTTTGTCACGGAATCTTTGTGCATTCAAAATGCACACGTATATCCATGCGACAGTGAAAAGCGGGATTCATCCGTGTAGAGAACACATCTCCAAAGTACCAGACGCCATCGAATCTGAGCATTTGCCCACTCAAGTCTGTTACGATGACTAACTGCAGTCAGGTTGATACCCCGATCAGTACGACGAGCATGCAGATGAGCTTCCCTGAGATGGTTTCAGACAGTTTGTGCAGAAATTCTCTTTTGCAAATTGATTGTTGCAGCAGCTGTCTGGGTGGCTGGTAGGGCTGGGCGATAAATAGATTTTATCGATTAACTCGAATTTGACGTTAAGGGCGATCCCCTTAGGCTTCCGTAGTTCAGAGTGGGCTCGCCCACCCCCCGCTTTCCTTACAGCCGCACACAGACAACATGACAGTTAACAGCGCAGTGCTCGTTCCAAAGAAAGGCACGGTTTCATTCGTTGTTTGGAATTGGTTTGCTTTTTTAGTTTCAGACACAGAACAAATAATGCCACATTGCAAAGTGTGTTTAAAAGCCGTTGCTACAAAAGGTAGCAGCACAACAAATTTATTCCAGCATCTTAAACCGTAGGGATGGGTACCGAAACCCGATATTAAACTGGCCCCGGGGCTAAATTATGAAAGATCGTAGTATCAGTAAGATCTGACTGTATCGGTTCTGCTTTCGGTACTGGAGGGGAAAAAATTATGTACTATGTATTTTTCCTTAATGTTATCGTGCACATTTTATCTCACCAAACATTTCTAATGTGCAATCATATTAAGTCGTTTGTCTGTGAGATCTGCGAAATCTGTCATGCGCGCTGCGGAGGCTGTCTGTCAGTCACACACACACACACACACACACACACACACACACACACACACACACACACACACACACACACACAACAAGAACGAGCGTGGCGCACACACACGAATAACATAACGAAAACTCCCGCTAAATAATAAAAAGTGACGATGGCGAAAAGATTTGCTTAATTTTATCATGCACATTTTATCTTACCAAACATTTCTAATTTGCGGTATTAAGTTTGTCTGTGAGATCTGCGACATCTCTCCTCTCAAGCGCGCCGCGGAGGCTGTCTGTCAGTCACAAACACGCCACAAAAACGAGTGCGGTGCGCACAAACAAATAACAGAACGAAAACTCACGCTTAATAAGAGTGACGATGGCGGAGAGAGCAAAACGTTCCAAAGTGTGGTTATATTTTACTAGCGTTAGGGTGACCAGATGCGATTATTCAAAGATCAACAGTCTGTAATTAGTCTTTAGTGTGCCACAAAAAACAACATTAAAATCATGAACTCAAATGTGAATGTAAAAAGAAAAAAAACAATGACTGTTGTAACGGTGCATAAATCAGACCTTTCTGTAATACTAACGCTAATGAGTTTAAAGTTTTGTTAGCACTTTATAAATACCACTGTGACAAGTATGTATTTTTGTAATAGATCTAATTTTGTCATTTTTGTTACATTTAACCAAAAGTGTTTTATCAAAGCGGGACACACTTTTATTTTTTATTTATATTTTAATTTATTTTGAAGGTGCATTGTGTCACTGTAAGTTTGAAGTTATTAGAAAACTGATAAGCTACATTTTCACTGTTTACAATGGCAGTGCCTGCCATCTCGTTTACAAGCATGTTTTGAGGCTTGTTTCCTTTTACATTTAGGCACAAAGGGGAAATTTAGATTAAACTGCATAAGTAAAAATCAGAACAAAATAAGAGTACATTTGTTTTGAGCTATTTCTTTGTTGGTTGTAGTTTGCTGTTAAATAGAAAAAAAAAATCAATTAAAATCGAAAATCGGGTTTGGTGTGAAAAAATCGGAGTTTTTTTTTTTTTTTTAAGCCATATCGCCCAGCCCTAGTGGCTGGTCTCTGAAGATACTGGATGTGGAGGCCCTGAGCTTGTGTGGTTACGCGTGGTTTGTGGTTGTAAGGCCGTTTGGATATAGGGCTGTCACTTTTGAGAAAAATCTAATTTGTACCATATCGAATATGCAATGTATTCGAATATCTACCCCCCACCCCCACCCTGCGCATAAAAAGGAAAAAAATATAAAAACACCGTAGCCTAATGGAGATTCAATCACAAATGTATTAAGTGAGTCTTAAACGGGACTATCTGGATGTTTTTTTTAACTTAATGTTTGAAACCGCAGGTTCTCAATTTAGAATATCGACTTGTATGAAGTGCCACTATGCATATCCCACAACATTAGGCTAAAGGAAAAAAGAAAAAGATTCAGAACAGGCACAAACAATAAAGTGACAACTTGAATAGTAGCAGGAGTAAGGCATATAGCATAGCCTAATTCATTCTAGCCTGTAAGCGTTTCAATAAAAGAACACCAGGAGTTCTATACACACAACTTAAAATTATATTTACTCTTTCTAATTCAATTTCTACAGTAACACTCCATAACTTTGTCTTTAACAAGCGACATACTTTCTAAATTTTGGGTCCTGTTTAGGGTTGTGCCGATAGATAGAATCGTGTATCGATGATAGAGATATCGACACAAGCCGATTTCTGTCGATAATCAAGACCATATTAGGCTCATTCTTCTATTAATTTTTATTTAATTATTTTCCTATTATAATTTGGCTATCAAACACACACACCGCGCACGCACGCAAAAGAGGATTAGAGCCTGTAACTTAGTCATTGAAGAAGTGGAAACGCTTTGACTCTGATAACTCGTTATATCCCTGAAATGAAAGTAATAGAAAATGAGTTGGTGTCCCATACATTTAGGCCCAATCCTGATTCTACCCCCTTCCCCTTTCTCGATTCTCCTTTGGTTGGAGGGGTAGGGGTAAGGGGAAGGGCCAGATAGCCCTTCAAACAAAGATTTTTCGGGACCACACTTCAAATGAAGGGGTATGAATTATCTCTGCTAAATGGCTGCTACAGCGAACAAAGACACATAAATGTAAGCTTTTTTGGCATAAAGATTTTAACAAAAAGTAATCATTTGTTTTGTTACATTCAATTGTGAGTTCATATTAATGGTCATGTTACTTGAAATCTTTGCAAAAAATCGCTAATATTTGCTAACGTCATATCATTACACACTGCATGATAGTGCCACAGCATATGTCTGATCAGGGCGATAACTGCCGTAGACATTGATGGGGGCTAATCCCCCCCCAATAATTAGAAATGGCTAAACCATTTTCTCAAATATTGCCTATTCAAGGGAGAAAGAGAGAGAGAGCGAGAGAGAGGGAAATGGAAATTGCGTGCATTCGTATCTGTGCTTATCAACAGCGATTGTATCTTTACGTCACTGGAAAATATAATGTAGCGATTCTGTATTTAATCAAAGTCGTGGGGCAGCGTTGACAAGTTTATTTTCTCCTGGATGTGTGAGCTGCCCGATTTCTGATGTGTCAGTAAGCATCTCATTAATAGCCTACAGAACTATAATTAAAGGCTCTAATGCACACCAGCACACCAGTATATGTGTATTGTAGTTTTTTTTTTTATTGAATATGCATTAGATAAGGACATATAAAGAACATAACAAATAGAACATCTACAGGAATTAAATTATCAAGTACATGTAAAGTTTCACATAAAACATATACAAATATATGAAAAAGAATACATAGAGGAAACATTATGCATCAGTGGTAATACCAAAAATATTGTCATATTTCAGGAATCTGTCACTTTTCTTGTTTTTAATTAACCTTAGAGACTTCAGACATGCATCAATTTCAATTAAAAAATGAGGAAAAGTAGGCTGCGATTTAGAGAATTTTTGCTTGTGAATAAAAATAATTTCCCAAACAAAATAAAAAAATTAACAATATAATTAATTGAAGTGCTAGCTTTATCTTTGTAGTAACAGATTATATCCTTTAATTGAAAGAATTTGGAAGAATCAAGGTGCTTGCCAATATGAAGATATAACCTATTCCAGAAGTTACTAGTTTTTTCACATTGGAAAAATAAATGAATCGGTGTTTCATCCTCATTCCCGGAAAATGAACAAGAATTGTCAACATATATTTTGCAACCGTATCATTCACTGGGTATATTTAATGCAAGATCTTATAATTAACTTGCTTAGTTTTATTTGAAATACAATACTTAAGAGGTAACATCCAGGCTTCCTTCCAGTCTATATGTTCAATAAAGACACCCTATAAAATTTGCCTTTAGCAACTTTATAGTTTTTACTCCGTAAGAAATGTAATAAGCATATTTGACATTTTTCAAAGTATATTTATACCATCTAAAATCAAACCAGGTTCTTTGGTGATATTCTTATTAAAGGTTAGATGACATTTAACAAGTTGACTTAGACCAGAAGGAATTGCTTTAAGCACTGCATTATATTCTTCAAATGGTAAAGGGAAATTATGAATAGACCTAAATCTTCATAAGATAAAAAATAACCAGATTTATCAAAAATTGAGAGAATTCCAATTATATTTGTTAAACCAAGAAGAGAGGAAAATTGTTCTAAAAACTGTTACTTTTATTCTTAATTCTTATATTGGAGTTGTTCCATAGATTAGGTTTTATGAGGTGAAAAATTGTGGGTGTAGCTTCCAAGCAAGAAGTGCCTGTTGATGAAATTTAGAAAGTGCAACTGGCAATCTGTCTGGCAAGTAATTACATTTCAATATAAAGGGAAGACCACCAATTTTGGTAAATATATAATTCGTGATAAACCATATAGAATTAGGATTTAAGCACTTTTTGATCCAATTTATCCAAAAGGTATTCACTGTATCACTAAAATCTAACACTTTAAGTCCAGCTTTTTTCGACAATTTGAAAACTTTTTTTTTTTTTTTTTTTAGCTTGTGAGGTTTTTCCATATGAAGTCTAGAAAATGTTTAATTCCTTTATCAGTAGAGTCATTTAACAAAAAGAGAAAGTGAAGGATATACAAAACGAGATAACCCTTCTGCTTTGTACAAAAGAACCCTCCCATAAAGGGAAAGGTCTCTTTGGAGCCAAAGATTAAAGAGGTTTTGGGGTTTTTTTTGACACTGCCAGAAAAATTTAGCTGTTGTTGAGCTGCAAATTTTTTTGTTAAATACCAAGATACCTTACGGTCTCTTTTACAGAGATACCATCAATTGAAGAATCATCACTTTTATAGAGCGTCATTTATCTCACACTTGGACATATTCAGTTTCAATCCAGAAGTACATGAAAACTGCTCAAATACATTTATAGCCTTTGTTAATTGACTCTTATCTTTCAAAAAAAGTCGTGTCATCATCCAACTGGGAGATTAATTTCTCCAAAGATGGATATACCTTCCAAGCTTTTTTTCATGGATAATACTTAATGATAAAAGTTCTGTAAAATAAACAAAAAAGGGGGAATTGGACAGCCCTGTCTGAAACCGGGTAATGAAAAATCTCTTAGAAGTGTTAAAGTTAATTAAGACAGAGCTGCTAATATCTTTATAAAACATTCAATTAACAAAAAAAGTCACCAAAACCAAATAACTTCTCTGCAAAAGAAATTCATTGTGTATTGTAAGTGCTAGATGACGAAAGATGATGTGTGACGTCATGGAGGTGGTGTCCCAATCCTTGGGGGAATATTTTCTCCCCTACCCCTTGACACTCTGTTTCAAGGGACAAGGGGAAGGGGTATAAAATAGAATTGGGATTGGGCCTTAATGGCTGGTACATGCCAACGCATTCTTCTACATACGTTCATGCATACTGAGTTTTTTTACACTGTTAAAGAGTTGGATTCCCATGCTAAACATGGACAAAGTTTCAAAAATTAAGTTGTACGTTTGGAGTTGTAACGGAAACAGGTCAATTTATCTCAAAGGGAATCCTTTAAGATTTTAAAGGGAATTTGAACAGAATCACTGTTTCACGGCTGGTCACGGAGACGCCCTGCGATTCAGTGAACGAGCCGTTTAACATCAAATCTGCGCTGGATACTAATATCCAAACTATAGTGAAACACTATCAATTAGCACAGTAACAAGATCGGCAGTTTAAGACATTAACTTGTAAGCACAAAACACAAGATACTTCTCTTTTCAATATGAATAAGGCTTTATTAGATAAATCTAAGACATATAAACTAATCTAACACATAAACGCACGCACTCACACATTCACACAAGTTGCAGGAAGATCGAAAGTTAGAGAAAGAGGAGTTTAAGAGAATGGAAATATGGAATCCCAAGTTTACAGCAATACCTTAAATTGCATAGACATGAACAACCATCAATCACGTAATTGGCCCTCGCATTGAGTTCCTCAATGTGACTAAATTATATTAGATACACCAGCACAACAAATATCTGGGGATACATTGCCTTCGTTTCCTGTGAAAGGGAATCCCGTTGAAAGGGGTATCCCGGTGTCGCTGATTGGCTGGAAGTTCAGTAGTGGCTGAAGTGACGTCTTGGGAAGCCCGTGGTTGTTGGGCGTTGGCTGAAAGTGCAGAGTCGTGTGCGCTGGTTGAAGTTGAACGGGCACCCGAGGTCAGGCGTCGGAGACTCAACGTTACAAAACTTAACTCAGAACACGAAACTCTCAAACAGAAAAGAAAGTTTGACGAGACTAGGTTGTGTTCCTTCTCATCGTGGCTAAGTAGCAGCAAGCATGCAGGCTGAAGCACGCAGAACCACGCTCAAAGAACAATGACTAAACGGCATGGCTAGAAGCTAAAAGCTAAAGCTAGGTAGCAAAGCTACAAGCTAAAAGCTAAGAGCAGGCATGACTGATAGCACAAGCAAGGCTGGAACTAAAAGCTAAGAGCAGAGAGCTGGCATGACTGATAGCACAAGCAAGGCTGGAACTAAAAGCTAGCATGACTGATAGCACAAGCAAGGCTAGAACTAAAAGCAAAGATTTTACGATGTCCTCAGTTTTTAAATTGGCCTGTTGGCCACACCTCAAATGTTGTCTTGACCAATCAGATATTGTCTTGGCTCGGGGGGTATCATAAATCATATGTTTATCTTACCAAGCATGTGGTCCGAATTTTCCTGCTCTGGCAGGGTCTAATTTTGGACATGATTCCTGGACATGGTGGGGGAAGTCATTGGAAGTGTTTAACTTGATCTCCTGGGTTTACATGTGATGTCCAGCGTTGCATTTCAATTACGAACAACACATTTGGCATCAAATTTCTCTTCTTTGAATTGAAATTGTAAATAATTGTTCTAGTGGCGTTAATGTTGAAGCTGTTGTGTGAACAAGTTGGTTGGTCATCTTGCTTGGTTCTTGTGGCACTAGAACTGATTTATGACTTCCTGAGGAATTCGGCTCTCATGTTTCAAATGCACACAGCTTTGATAGACTCTTTAATTTGTCTGGTTCGACTCATTTCTGTTAGAGTATTTTTGTTCCAAAAATACCTCTTCTGGTTTGCCACAAGTTTCGGAAAGTTTTTTTCGAGTATGGGTCTGTGTGACATTAGATGGAGCGGAATTTCCTTATATGGGTCCTAAGGGCACTTCTCCCGGAAGAGCGCGCTCCCGTGGAGCAGAGCAGAGACATTCACTGATCAGAGCAAGAGACCGAATTGTCACAAAAGTGTTTGTGCATGGTTGTCTTGCCCTGGCAACCAAAGAGTACCAACAAAAAAAAAAAAACTGCATTAAGGGACCAGTGGATGGAGTTTATTTTTACAGAGCATCAATGGAATTGTGCAAGTGTTTTTGTTTGTTCCCTGCATCTCGAAGATGCTTCGCTAAGCAAATATATACAGTTTCAATACATACCACATAGAGACGTCGTTGCTGATGCTGCTCTTGTTAAATTTCAGCCTCTGGATCTGATTTTGGATCATAAATATACGACTGAATCTGACTGTTAGCCATGGTTTGTTTTGGATGATGTTTTTTCCTCATGGTAATGTCACAGCTTCCAAATGCTCTCAACGCAAAAGCCTACTCGCGCTCGTGATTCTTTAGCTCCGCCCACACGTCACGCCTCCAGGTGCTCCTGTTTTTCCGGGAACAGACTCTCTTTCTCTTATAAATATAATAAAACTAAAGACTTTTTGGAGTTATGAAGGATGCAGTACTACTCTATAGGTACTCAAGATTAACAGGATATTGAGTGAAAACGAGCATTTCACCCCCCCTTTAATAAGCAAACTTAATGGTTTAAATATGGTGCATCCTACACACATCTACTTTATATCAAAATTCTAGAAATCATTTACCCATCAAGTAGGTAACAAAATACATATACTTCCCATAGTTGAGGTGGAAGTAAATAAGGATTTAGCAGTGATAAGTGTTTAACAGAGAATACACATGTATGAGGCAACTTCTGGTGATTAGCTCCTATAACTGAGGTAGAAAACCCTACGAATAGGCTGTAATGAATTAAATGCACAAATAATTCCACAGATTATATAGAACATACATGATACTTAATAAATGTGTTAGGTAAATACTTGTAATCAATTTAGCTTATTGGAAGCAATTTTGAGACCGTTGTTTGTATTAAACCACAAGTGGGTTATATTTCAGTCTATTGGTTTTTGGTGATCCTGGGCCAAAGGAATGCCTTAGAACCCTTCGTTTTTTGATAAGGCTGGGAATTTATGCATTGGGGTCACCACAGGGTTCCTTGGCCATGTGGTCTTAAGTTTGGGGAACAAAGAGAAATCTTTTCCTGCTGTTCTGGCATCGCTTTAATGAAATTAGACAGGCATGGGAAGGGAAAGGGGGTGACATCTCCTTTAGCCGTCTTGCCACCATGACTGTTTTATGACCCACTAATGGTTCGATGGGGAATTGTTCTGAACTATAGAATATGGTGTTTTTTTTTTGTTTTTTTTTTATGAAATGGACTGTTCAAGGATAATCCTACACTTTCATTTGTGAATATTAAGTATATGAAATATTTAAACTATAGTGGTTTTTCTTTCATTTTCCCTGACTGAAGCTGTCAAATGTAATGCATCAGGAGGCAAAACTGACGTCTACTTGTGAAAATGTGCTTTGATGTGCTTGTTAGATAAAGGTTAAAACGCCAATCATCGGTCAAAAGCTGCAGATGCACTTTACAGATGCCGCGCGGTACGTGCAGTGGTAAAAGGGGCCTTTTGAATGTCTAACTACTGTACACTGATTTCAAGTCTCTTAAAACTTACTGTTGCTCATAAGTACGCACACTGGCATAACTGTTCTGTAATATACATTGCCGTGTTCTATGTTGACTTTTGTTATGCTTAAATTCTGAACAGCACTTAGGCCAACAGCTGTTGTTTTTAAATGTGCTCTATAAATAAACATGGCTGACTGACTACAGTGTCTGCAGAAGCTGGTTTGCCATGCAGCTACAATGTGACAATAAAATTTTACCTAATGTTATGTTTGATTGATTCTGAGCTCTCCTGATATCATTGTCTGACTATTTGACTGCAGATTGGCATGGCATCGGAGACCTTCTGATTTCGGTCTTTTGCTGATGTTAGCAAGTTGTATGGGAAAAGACTAAATAAACTACACTTGTCATGAGCAAGCAGTAGGTGGCATGCAAAACATGTATTAGTCTATCTACGCCCTCTGTCTAGCATCAGGTTGGCAAGTTCGTGATCATGAATTTCACGTTAGGCCAATGTGAGACTTAAGAGACATTAGGTACCCACTGAACGGATAATTGAATGTTTATTTAGTCCAGAATATCAAATATCAAAATTGATGCATAATCAATCTGTGAGATCCATTTTTAATTGGAAACATTGTCTATATCCAGGTATCACTTAAAGGGGGGGTGAAATGCTCGTTTTCACTCAATATCCTGTTAATCTTGAGTACCTATAGAGTAGTACTGCATCCTTCATAACTCCAAAAAGTCATTAGTTTTATTATATTCATGAGAAAGATAGTCTGTACCGATTTTTCCCGGAAAAACACGAGCGCCTAGAGGCGTGACGTGTGGGCGGAGCTAAAGAATCACGAGCGCCAGTAGGATTTTGTGTTGAGCGCGTCTGGAAGCTGTGACACAGATCCAGAGGCTGAAATTGAACAAGAGCAGCATCAGCAAAGGCTTCTCTATGTACTGAAACTGTATGTATTTGCTTAGCGGTTTTGGAAAATGACTAAGTTCCACTTTGTCGTCTTTTTTTTTTTTTTTTTTTTTTTTTTTAAGCTGTACATGTGGAAAGTGCAGTTTGATAACAACATCGCATGTTGTTTACTTGATGTGCTTACGCGCTGATAGCTAAGTAAACAACACAGAGATATTTGAAGCAGTTTTACTCGTGCAGTTTGATGACAACATCGCATGTTGTTTACTTGATGTGCTTACACGCCGATAGCTAAGTTAATAACACAGAGATATTTGAAGCAGTTTTATTCACCGCCTGCGGTTCCAACACACGATCGTGACCCTTTTTCGTTGGGATTGCATTATCCTTAAGAAATAAACGATGTGCAAATCCAGCGTCAACTGCCTTGTTTGTAAAACAAGCATCTTCGAAATGCAGGGGAACAAACACAAACACTTGCACAACTCCGTTGATGCTCTGTAAAAATAAACTCCATCCACTGGTCCCTTAATGCTGTTTCTCTTTTGGTAATCTGTGCAGGGTTGTCTTGCCCTGGCAACCAAAAACACACTCCTTTTGTGACATTTCGCGACGCTCTCGCTGTGATGAGTGATTGTCTGTGCACAGCCTCTCTCTGCTCTGCTATACTCTGCTTCCGGCAGACGCGCCCTTAGCACCCATATAAGGAAATTCCGCTCCATCTAACGTCACACAGAGCCATACTCGAAAAAAACTTTCCGAAACTTGTGACAAACCGGAAGGAGTATTTTTGGAACAGAAATACTCCTTCAAACGTACAACTTAATTTTTGAAACTTTGTCCATGTTTAGCATGGGAATCCAACTCTTTAACAGTGTAAAAAACTCAGTATGCATGAATAGCATTTCACCCCCCCTTTAAAATTTGAGTCATATGGTACACAGAGCTAGACTAAAATTCTACACAATCCTGATAAATTCAGAAGCGTCAGTCAAAGACTGAATACGCAAGAAACCTTCGACCAGGTCGCTATATCCACTTTTTAGATGTATATCAAAATCATGGGGTTTGCGTGTATTGTCATTTCAAATACACAGAGACCTTCATTAAATAAGTTGTCCACAGATAATACTCTTCACACATATGATGATGTTAATTACATTGTTGTCTCTCTGTGTGCATCTATGTGTATTTGTCCACACATAAAGCACACGGGATATTTAGTTTCTCAATGCACCTGCTATTGACAACTCTGTATTCCTTGAACAAAAGTGAAACTATCTGTTTTATCTTTAGACTCGAGGCAGAAGGATGTACTACTCTGTAAGGATACTTTACTTTGATCGTCTTCTAATGAAGAATTTATCCGGCACTGCGACCTGTCATGCTGCCTTCCTGCCACATGATGTACCTTCTACAAGAAAATCACCTGAAGTTATCTGTGGAAAGCCATATGTGATTGTAAAATTACCAGCCAAGAAGATTATAAATGTTAAAGTTTTGGGTCAGTACTTGTTGTTCCAATAATTTGACTGTAGCAGCTTGATTCTGTTCATGAATATAGATTATTGTAATTTAATCAATGTTTATGCATAACATTTGTTAATGAATGGAAATAACTTGTATAATGCCAATAACTAATGTAAACCGGTAACTGATTTGAAAGATTTTTCAACCAGTAAAAAGGTGCTTCCTTTCTACCTGTTTTCTCAAGATATGCCCATGCAATTGCCTCGTCCAGTCCTTTGGAAAAGTCACCATGCTGTGTTTGTCAAATTGAAACACTCAGCAATCAAGGTATGACCCTATAAAATCATACTTTTCAATTCTTTAAGCTTTTGTTTGTCTCTACTTTGTGTAATCTAATGATTTTGCCACCTCTCTAAAGGATGGAATGTTCCAGGTGGATTATCTTGATATGACTGGTAAAACACGGACAATCACAGGGTCCTGTGTTCAACAGACATTTAAAAATGCCATTAGAAAACGAAGACAAGACCCAATCGATTTTATTTGGGAATTTGATCCAATACCAACAGTTCCCTTTAAACCAGACTGGGCAACAATCACTGCCCCCTTACACCCGATCATCCACACTGGAATCTCTCCTCCGGAGTCCGGTGTTCCTACTATTGTCACCACTGGACCATTTGACGTTCCACTTGATGCAAGAGTAGATGGCGGTCTAGAAACATCACCAAACACAGATAGACAGCCAACTACTTTTGATGTTAATGTAGAACTTGGGATGGATTTTGGTCTTTCAGATTTTGACGTCAAACCCACTGTTCCTTGTGGTGAGTTTGATGGAACCACTAAAATGACCCAAAGGATACTTCCATCCAGCACATCTAAATATCCAGCCCCCACTACATGGACAATCATGCAACCCTTTAGGCAAACTGGGATAACTCCTGATGGAACCCAGAAAATAGAAACCTTAAGTGCTGCTACACAGCCAAGCAGAATAGCCAAAACTGCACCTACTCTTGTTCATGCTGATGGAGAGTTTTGGGTAGATTTTGGTCTTTCAGATTTTGATGTCAAACCCACTGTTCCTTGTGGGGAGATTGAAGAAAACCCTAAAACGACCCGGAGTATGCTTCCATCCAGCACACCTATAAACATGGTTACATTCAGGCCACCTGATATTACACTTGTTACAAACCAAACAGCAGAATTCTCAACTGCAGCTATACAACCAGGCAGGATCACCAAAACTGCAACTCCAACAGTTCATGCTGATGTAGAGTTTGGGACAGATTTTGGACTTTCAGATTTTGATGTCAAACCCACTGTTCCTTGTGGGGAATTTGAAGAAACCCCTAAAACAACAAGGATACTTCCATCCCCCACACCTTTATATCCAGATCCCACGACAAGGAGAAACACCACTCACTTATTTGATATAACTCGTGGTACAACTGAAAAAGCAGAATCCTCCAGTTTGTCTACACAACCAGGAAGAATCACGAAAACTACAGCTCCTGCTACTACAGATAGAGAGTTTGGGACAGGTTTTGACTTTTTAGACTTTGTCATACCCACTCTTCCTCCTAGAGAATTTGAAGAAACCCCTAAAATGACCCCAAGAATACTTCCATCTAGCACACCTTCATATCCAGACCCCACAACAAGGAAAAACGCCACTCCTTTCAGGCCACCTGATATTACTCTTGGTACAACCATACAAGCAGAAGCCTCCAGTGTGTCTTCACAGCCAGGCAGAAACACCAAAACTACAGCTGCTGCTGATGTAGAGTTTGCGACAGATTTTGACCTTTCAGACTTTGATGCCATACCCACTCTTCCTTGTGAGGAATTTGAAAAAACTCCTGTAACAACCCAAAGTAGACTTTCATCAAGCACTCCCACACATACAGAACATACTACATTGAAAAGCACAAGAATTGACTTTGATATACCATTGACAGAAACTACCACTTCAGCACAAACTACTAGTCTTGGTACCACTTCAGAAATTACTACCTTAGATACAACTTCTGCAGAAACCGCTACCCTTGGAACAACTTTTGCAGAACTTAGTACCCTTGGTTCAACTTCAATTGAAACTACACCTTCTGTTAGTTCAACAGGTGTAGTTTTGGAAACAACCACATTTGAAGTGACAACTGATGAAACGACCTCAGCTATGACAATGTCTGGCTTAACATCTGCTGTTGAAACCACAATGCCTGAAACTTCCACTTCTGTAGAAACTTCTACTCTTGGTACCACATCGTTTCAAATTGCTACCATGGGCCCCACTTCTCCAAAAACAACTACCTTTGGCATGACTACTGCTGTTACTCCTACAACTTCAGTTAGTTCAACAGGTCTAGTATTGGAAACATCCACATTTGAACAGACAACTGCTGAAATAACCTCAGCTATGACAACGATGGGCTTAACATCTGCTTTTGAAACCACAATCGCTCAAACTAACACTTCATCCCTAGTTATTACACTTGGCGCCTCTTCTATAGAAGCTAGTACCCTGGGAACCATTTCTGTGGGAACCACTTCTGCAAAAACAACTACCCTTGGCACCACTTCTGTAGAAACAACTACTCTGGGTACAATTTCTGCAGAAACCAGTACCCTTGGCATCAGTACTATAGGGCCCACTTCTGCAGAAACTACTACCCTTGACACAACTTTGGCAAAAACTGCTACCCTTAGCACCACTTCTGAAGAAACTTCTACCATGGGCACTACTTCTGTAGAGTCTACCACTCTGGGCCCTACTGCTGCAGAAACCACTATCTTGGGCACAAGTGCTGTTGAATCTACCACTCTGGGCACCACTTCTGCAGAAGCTACAGCTTTGGTCACTTTTACAGATCTGGTATTGGAAACTACCACATTTGAAATGACAACTGTGGAAAATGAAACTCACTCTGCAATAACTACGCCTAGCTTAACATCTGCCTCAGTAACCACAATGGGTCAAACTTCCTCTTCTGTAGAAACTTCTAACCTTGGTACAACGTCTATTCAAATTACTACCCTGGAAACCACTTCTGCAGGACCCACTTTGGCAGAAACTAGTACCCATGGTGCCATTTCTGTAGAAAGTACTACCCTGGAAACCACTTCTGCAGGACCCACTTCAGCAGAAACTACTATCCTTGGTATGACTTCTGTAGAATATACAGCTCAGGGCCCCACTTCTGCAGGACCCACTTCAGCAGAAACTACTATCCTTGGCAAAACTTCTGTAGAATCTACCACTCTGGAGACAATTTCTGCAGAAATTACTACCCATGGAACAACTTTGGCAAAAACTGCTACCATTGGAACCTCTTCTGTAAACAGTACTACCCTGGTAACCACTTCTGTAGAATCTAGTACCTTGGCCATAACTTCTGCAGAAACCAGTACCCTTGGCACAACTTTTGTAGACCCTACTACCCTGGAAACCACTTCTGCAGGACCCATTTCTCTAGAAACTAGTACCCTTGGTACCACGCCTGTTGAAGCTACCACTCTGGGCACCACTTCTACAGGACCCATTTCTGCAGCAACTACTACCCTTGGCACCACTTCTGTAGAAACAAGTACTATGGGAACAAGCTCTGCAACACCCACTTCTGCAGTAAATACTACACTTGGCACCACATCTGTTCCGTATACCACAATGGGCATAGCTTCTGCAGAATCTAGTACCCTTAGTACCACGTCTGTTGAATCTACCACTCTGGGCATCAGTTCTACAGGACCCACTTCTTCAGAAACCACTACCCTTGGCACCACTTATGTAGAAACTGCTACCCTAAAAACCACGTCTGTAGGACCAACTTCTGCAGAAACTACTAACATTAGCATCACTTCTGTACAAATTGCTTCCCTGGGCACAACTTTGATAGAAACTACTACCCTTGGCACCACTTCTGTTCAATCTACCGCACTGGGGACCTCTTCTATAGAAAGTACTATACTTGGAACCACTGCTGCAGAATATAGTACCTTTGGTTCAACTTCTGTTGGATCTACCACTCTGGGCACATCTTCTGCAAAAACGAGTACCTTTGGCACCACTTCTGTAGAAACTAGTACCCTGGGCATAACTTCTGCAGAAACCAGTACCCTTGGCACAACTTCTGTAGAAACTACTACCCTTGAAACCACATCTGCAGGACCCACTTCTTTAGAAACTAGTACCCTTGGAACCACTTCTACAGAAACCACTACCCTTGTCACCAATTCTATAGAGACTACTACCCAGGGGAAAACATCTGCAGAAACTGCTACCATTGGCACCACTTCTGTAGAAACTACTACCCTGGAAACCACGTCTGCAGGACCCACTTCTTTAGAAACCAGTACCCTTGGAACCACTTCTGTAGAAACTACTACCCTTGAAACCACATCTGCAGGACCCACTTCTTTAGAAACCAGTACCCTTGGAACCACTTCTGTAGCAACTACTACCCTTGAAACCATGTCCACAGGACCCACTTTGGCAGAAACTACTATCCTTGGTACTACTACTATAGAAATCAGTACTCTTGGAAGCACTTCTGCAGAAACTACTACCCTGGGCATAACGTCTGCAGAAACCAGTACCCTTGCCACAACTTCTGTAGAAACTAGTACCCTTGGAACCACTTCTACAGAAACCACTACCCTTGTCACCAATTCTATAGAGACTACTACCCAGGGGAAAACATCTGCAGAAACTGCTACCATTGGCACCACTTCTGTAGAAACTACTACCCTGGAAACCACGTCTGCAGGACCCACTTCTTTAGAAACCAGTACCCTTGGAACCACTTCTGTAGAAACTACTACCCTTGAAACCACATCTGCAGGACCCACTTCTTTAGAAACCAGTACCCTTGGAACCACTTCTGTAGCAACTACTACCCTTGAAACCATGTCCACAGGACCCACTTTGGCAGAAACTACTATCCTTGGTACTACTACTATAGAAATCAGTACTCTTGGAAGCACTTCTGCAGAAACTACTACCCTGGGCATAACGTCTGCAGAAACCAGTACCCTTGGCACAACTTTTGTAGCAACTACTACCCTGGAAACCACTTCTGCAGAACCCACTTCTTTAGAAACTAGTACCCTTGGAGGCACTTCTGTAGAAACTACTACCCTTGAAACCACATCTGCAGGACCCACTTCTTTAGAAACCAGTACCCTTGGAACCACTTCTGTAGAAACTACTACCCTTGAAACCACATCTGCAGGACCCACTTCTTTAGAAACCAGTACCCTTGGAACCACTTCTGTAGCAACTACTACCCTTGAAACCATGTCCACAGGACCCACTTTGGCAGAAACTACTATCCTTGGTACTACTACTATAGAAATCAGTACTCTTGGAAGCACTTCTGCAGAAACTACTACCCTGGGCATAACGTCTGCAGAAACCAGTACCCTTGGCACAACTTTTGTAGCAACTACTACCCTGGAAACCACTTCTGCAGAACCCACTTCTTTAGAAACTAGTACCCTTGGAAGCACTTCTGTAGAAACTACTACCCTTGAAACCACATCTGCAGGACCCACTTCTTTAGAAACCAGTACCCTTGGAACCACTTCTGTAGAAACTACTACCCTTGAAACCACATCTGCAGGACCCACTTCTTTAGAAACTAGTACCCTTGGAGCCACTTCTACAGAAACCACTACCCTTGTCACCAATTCTATAGAGATTATTACCCAGGGGAAAACATCTGCAGAAACTGCTACCATTGGCACCACTTCTGTAGAAACTACTACCCTGGAAACCACGTCTGCAGGACCCACTTCTTTAGAAACCAGTCCCCTTGGAACCACTTCTGTAGAAACTACTACCCTTGAAACCATATCTGCAGGACCCACTTCTTTAGAAACTGCTAGCCTTGGAACCACTTCTGTAGAAACTGCTACCCTTGTCACCAATTCTATAGAGACTACTACCCAGGGGAAAACATCTGCAGAAACTGCTACCATTGGCACCACTTCTGTAGAAACTACTACCCTGGAAACCACGTCTGTAGCATCCACTTCTGGAGAAACTACTACTCTTGGCACTACATCTGTTGAATCTACTACTCTGGCCACCACTTCTGCAGAAACTAATACCCTGAGAACAACTTTTGAAAAAACTAGTACCATTGGCACTCCTTTTGTATTAACTACTAACATGGAAACCACTTCTGCAGAAACTACTACCCCGGAAACCACTTCTGCAGGACCCACTTATGTAGAATATACTACACAGGAAACCACTTCTGTAGAGTCTACAACTCTGGGAACCACTTTTGTAGAAATTACTACCTTACATGCAATTTCCGCAGAAACTAGTACTGTTGGAACCACTTCTGAAGAAACTACAACTCTGGGAACCACTTCTGCAAGACCCACTTCTATAGAATCTATGGTCCCTGAAATGACTACCCTGGGGACAACTTCTGCAGAAACTACTACCCATGAAACCACTTCTGTAGAAATTACTACCCTTACACCATCTTCTGCAGAACCCACTTCGTTAGTAACTAATACCCTTGACCTCTCTTCTGTAGAAAGTATAACACTGGGAACAACTACTGTGGAAACCACAACCCTGAAAACCACTTTTGCAAGACCCACTTCTGCAGAAACTAGTACCTTTGGCACCATTTTGGTAGAAACTACAACCTTGGAAACCACTTCTGCAGAACCCACCTCTGTAGTAACCATTACCCTTGGCACTACATCTGTTAAATCTACAACTCTGGGCACCACCTCTGCAGAAACCACTACTCTTAGCACCAGTTCAAAAACTAGTACCCCTGGCACCACTTCTGTAGAAACTTCTATCCTTGATTCTAGTATTGTTGCATCTACAACTCCGGTCACCACTACAGTTAAATCTTTTACCTTTGAAAATGCTTCTGATGATGACACTTCCGCAGAAACTACCCTGGGCACAATGTCTGCAGGAACTACTACCTTTGGCACCACTTCTGTTGAAACTACTACCATGGGCACCATTTCCAAAGAAACCACTACTCTGGAAACCACTTCTGCAGAAATTACCAACCTTGGCACCACTTCTGTAGGATCTACAACTCTGGGAGCCACTTCTGAAGAAACAACTACGCTTCGCACTACTTCTGTAGAAATCACTACCCTACATACTTCAGCAGAAACTAGTACTGTTGGAACCACTCCTGAAGAAACTACTACCATTCAGACTATTCCTGTAAAAACTACTATTCTAGAAACCCCTTCTGCAAGACCCACTCCTGCTGAAACTAGTACCATTGGAACCACTTCTGTAGAAACTACTACCCCGGAAACCACTTCTGCAGGACCCACTTCTGTAGAAACTACTACACTACATACTACCACTGCAGAAACTAGTACCCTTGGCACCACTTCTGGAGAAACTTCTACCCTGGAAACCACTTTTGCAGGACCCACTTCTGTAGAAACCATTACCCTACATACTACCACTGCAGAAACTAGTACTGTTGGAACCACTTCTGAAGAAACTGCTACCCTTCACACCACTTCTGTAGAAACTACTACCCCGGAAAACATTTTTGCAGAACCCACTTTTCTTGAATCTACTACCCTTGTAACCACTTTTGAAGAAACTACTACCCTTGCAACTACTACTGTAGAATCTACATCTCTGGACATAGCTTATGCAGAAACTAGTACCATTGGAACCACTTCTGAAGGACCTACTTCTGTAGAAACTATTACCCTACATACTACCACTGCAGAAACTAGTACCCTTAGCACCACTTCTGGAGAAACTGCTACCCTGAACACAACTTCTGCAGGACCCACTTCTGCAGAAATGAGTACCATTTGGACCACTTCTAAAGAAACTAGAACCACCGATACCACTTCTGCAGAAATTACTACCCTGGGGACAACTTTTGCAGGACCTAGTTCTGCAAAAACTACCACCTTTGGAACCACTTCTGTTGAACCTACAACTCTGCGCACCACTTCTGTAGAAACTACTACCCTTGAAACCACTTCTGCAGGATCCACTTCTGTAGAAACTACTACTCTGGGAACAACTTCTGCAGAAACCCATACATTGGAAACCACTTCTGCAAGACCCATTTCTGAAGAAACTAGTACACTTTGGACCACTTCTGTAGAATATAAAGCCCTTGAAACCACTTCTCCAAAAATTACTACCCTGGGGACAACCTCTGCAGAAACATCTACCCTTGGTACGACTAATGCAGAAACCACTTCCCTGGAAATGACTTCTGTAGAAACTACTACCCTGGGGACAACTTCTGCAGAAACTAGTACCCTTGAAACCACCTCTGTAGACACTAACATCCTGGAAACCAATTCTACAGGACCTACTTTTACAGAAACTATCGTGGGTACCACTTCTGCAGAAACCGCTTCCCTATTCACCACTTTTGTAAAAACTACCCTGGGGACAACCTCTGCAGAAACTAGTACCCTTGCAACCACTTCTGCAGAAACTACTATCCTCAGAACCACATCTGTAGAATCTACAACCTCTGAAACAACTTCTGCAGAAATTACTACCATGGAAACAACTTCTGTAGAAATTAGTAGCCCCGGAACCACCTATGTAGAAACTACTATTGAAACCACTTCTGCAGGACCTACTTCTGCAGAAACTACTACCCTGGGTACAACTTCTGCAGAAACGAATATCCTCAGAACCACATCTGTAGAATCTACTACCCCTGAAAGCACTTTTGAAAAAATTACTACCCTGGAAACAACTTCAGAAATTGGGACTCTCGGAACCACTTCTGTAGAAACTACTATTGAAACCACTTCTGCAGGAATTACTGCCCTTGAAACCACTTTTGCAGGAACCACTTCTGCAAAAACTACTACCCTAGGTACAACTTCTGCAGAAACTATCCTCAGAACCACATCTGTAGAATCTACTACCCCTGAAACCACTTTTGAAAAAATTACTACCCTGGAAACAACTGCAGAAATTAGTACCCTCGGAACCACTTCTGTAGAAACTACTATTGAAACCACTTCTGAAGGACCTACTTCTGCAGAAACTACTGCCCTTGAAACCACTTTTGCAGGAACCTCTTCTGCAAAAACTACTACCCTGGGTACAACTTCTGCAGAAACTATCCTCAGAACCACATCTGTAGAATCTATTACCCCTGAAACCACTTATGAAATGACTACCCTGGAAACAACTGCAGAAATTAGTACCCTTGGCACCACTTTTGTAAAAACTATGCTTGAAACAACTTCTGTAGAATCTACTTACCGGGACAAACCTTCTGCAGAAACTACTACCATGGGCATAAATTCCACTGAAACCAGTACCCTTGGAACAACATCTGCAAAAAGTACTACCCTGGTGACAACTTCTGCAGGACCTTCTGGAGAAACTACTACCCTTGAAACCACTTCTGTAGCACCCACTTATAGAGAAACTACTACTCTGGGCAAAACTTCTGCAGGAGCTACTACCCTTGCCACTACATCGATTGAATCTACAACTTTGGGCACGACTTATGCAGAAACCAATAACCTTGGAACCCACTCTCTAGAATCTACTGGCCTTGAAGCCACTTCTGATGGACCTACTTCTGCGAGAATTACTACCCTTGTCACCACTTCCATAGAAACTTCTACTCTGGGGAAAACTTCTTCAGAAACTACCTTTGGGACCACTTCTGAAGAAACTAGTACACTTGGCACCACTTCTGTACAAACTGCTATCCTGGGCACATCTTCTACAGGACCCACATCTGCAGAAACTACTACCCTGGAAACCACTTCTGCAGCACCCACTTATGGAGAAACTACTACTCTGGGCAAAACATCTGCAGGAGCTACTACCCTTGGCACTACATCTGTTGAATCTACAATTTTGGGCACCACTTCTGCAGAAACTAGTACCTTTGGCTCTACTACTTTAGAATTTACAACTCTGGACACCACTTCTGTTGAATCTCCTACCGTTGAAAACACTTCTGTAGATGACACTTCTGCAGAAACTACCCTGAGCTCAACTTCTGCAGGACCCACTTCTGCAGAAACCACTACTGTTGGCACTTCTACTATAGAAACTGCTACCCTGGAAACCACTTACGTAGAAACTTCTACCCTGAAAATAATTTCTGCAGAATCTAGTACCCTTGGTACCACTTCTGTTGAATCTACCAGTCTGGGCACCACTTCTGCAGAAACTACTACCCTTGGTATCGCTTCTGTGCAAACTACTAACCTGAAAACCACAACGACAGGAACTACTTATGCAGAAACTACTGACCTAGGCAAAACCCCTGCAGAAAGTACTTTTTTTGAAACCATTTCCACAGAATACAGTACACTTGGTAACACTTCTGTTGAATCTACCACTCTGGGCACCACTTCTACAGAGTATACTACAATTGAGATCTCTTCAGAAACTAGTAACCTTGGATTCTCTTTTTTAGAAACCACTCTCTTGGAAACCACTTCTGCAGTATCCACTTCTACAGGCACCACTTCTTTAGAAACTACTCTGGAAACTACTTTTACAGGACCTACTTCTGAAGAAAATACTACTTTTGGCACCACTTCTGTAGAAACTACTATGCTGGAATCCACATCTGCAGGACCCACTTCAGTAGAAACTACTACTCTTGAAATGACTTCTGTAGAATCTACTGCTCTGGACTCCACTTCTACAAGACCCACTTCTGCAGAAATTACTAGTCTTGGCACCACTTCTGTAGAAACTACTACCATGAGCACAACTTTTGCAGAAACCACTAACCTGGGCAAAACCTCTGCAGAAACTACCCTGGGCACAACTTCTGTTAAATCTACCACTCTTGATGCCACTTCTGCAGAATATTCTATGCTTGGCACTCATTCTGTAGAAATTAGTACCATAGGCAGTACTTCTGTACAAACTACTACCCTGGGAACATCATATGCAGAAACGAGTACTTTTGGAACAAATTATGTAGAAACCAGTACCCTGGGATCCACTTCTACAGGATCCACTTCTGCTGAAACTACTATGCTTGACACCACTTCTGTACAAACTACTGCCCTAGGAACAACTGCTGGTCTCACTTCTGCAGAAACTACTACCTTTGGCACCACTTCTGTAGAAACTACTACCTTTGGCACCACTTCTGCAGAAACCACTACCTTTGGCACCACTTCTGTAGAAACTACTGTCCTGGAAACCATGGCTGCAGGAAACACTTTTGCAGAAACTAGCCTGGGCACAACTTCTATTAAATCTACCACTCTGGGCACCACTTCTGTACAAACTTCTACCCTAGGCACATCTTCTGCAGGACCCACTTCTGCAGAAACTAGTACTCTTGGCACCACTTCTGTAGAAACTACTACCCTTGACTCTACTACATTGGAATCTACAACTCCGGGCACCACTTCCGTTACATCTTACACTCTGGAAACCACCTCTACAGGACCCACGTCTGCAGAAACAACTAGCCTTGACACCACTTCTGTAGAATCTACCAGTCTGGGCACCACTTCTGCAGAAACTACTCTACTGAAAACCACTTCTACAGGAGCCACTTATGCAGAATCTACTACCATTGGCACTACATCTATAGAAACTACTACCCTGGAAACCACTTCTGCCGTAACCAAATCGGCAGAAACTACTACCCTGGAATACATTTCTGCTGAAACTACTACACTTGAAGCCTTTTCTGCAGGACCCACTTCTGCAGAATCTACTACCCTGGAAACCACTTCAGTTGAGTCTACCACTCTGGGTACCACTTCTGCAGAAACCACTTCTTTAGGTTCCAGTTCTGTAGAAACTACCTTGCTCGCCGCTTCTGCAGAAACTTCTAACCTTGGCACTACATCTGCCAACACTAGTACACTTGGAACCACTTCTGTAGAAACTACTACCCTGGGAACAAATTCTGCAGAAACTACTACCCTTGACACTACTACTGTAGAATCTGCAACTCTGGACAGCACTTCTGCTTTTAGTACCTTTGGAACCTTTTCTGTGCAGACTACTACACTGATTACCACTTCTGTGGAAACATCTACCCTTAACATCACTTCTGTTGAATTTTCCACTCTGGGTAGCACTTCTCCAGAGACTACTATCTTTGAAATCACTTCTGCAATACCCACTTCTGCAGAAAGTGCTACCATTGGCAAAATTTCTGCAGAAACTACTATTCTTGAAACCACTTCTGTAGGTCCCAGTTCTGCAGAAACTTCTGCACTTGGCACTACATCTGAAAAAACTAGTACCCTTGGCACCACTTCTGTAGAAACTACTACCTTGGGCACCATTTCTACAGATACTATCTTTGTCACTACTTCTATAGAAATGACTAAACTTGAAACTGTTTCTACATCTTCCACTTCCGCAGAAATTAGTACCCTTGGCATTACTACTGTAGAATCATCAACTCTTGGCACCACTTCTGCAGAAATTACTAACCTTGAAACATTTTCTGTAGAAACTACTACCCTGGAATCTACTTCTGCAGGACCCAGCTCTGTTGAATCAATCACTCTGGGCACCACTTCTGCAGAAACTACTACCCTTGAAACTACTACTGCAGGACCCACTTCTGCAGATGCTACCATGGGCACAACTTCTGCAAAAACTACAGTCCTTGGCACCACTTCTATAGAAACTACTATCCTAGGCACAACTTCTGCAGAAACCGATACCCATAAAACCACTTCAACAAAAACTACAGCCCTTGGCACCATTTCTGGCAAAACTACCACCCTGGACACAGATTCTCCAGAAACTACTACTATTGGCACCTTTTCTGTAGAAACAACCATGCTGGGCACCACTTTTGCAGAAACTACTACCCATGGCACCACATCTGTAGAAACTACTACTCTTGAAACCACTTCTGCAGAAACTACTACCTTTGGCACCAGTTCTGCAGAAAGTAGTACCCATGGCTCCATCTCTGATGAAACGACTACTCTGGGCACTACTTCTGCAGTAACGACTACCATTGGCACCAATTCTGTAGAATCTACCATTCCGGACACCACTTCTGTAAAAACTAGTACACTGGGCACATTTGCAGAAACTATTACCATTGAAACCCCTTCCGTAGAAACCAGTACTCTTGAAACCACTACAGCAGTGCCAACTTTTGCTGAAACAATCATCCAAGACAATATATATGTAGAAACCACTTCTGCAGAAACTAGTAACACTGGCAGCACATCTGTAGAATTTAGTACCCCGAACCCATATTCTGTAGAAACTACTTCCCTGGACACAACTTCTGAAGTACTCACTTCTACAGAAACTAGTACTTTTGCCACCGCAACTTCAGAGAATACTACCCTTGCTGCCACATCTGCAGAAAGTATTAATCTTTACACTGCTTCTGCAGAAAGTACTACCCTTGGCCCCACTTCTGTAGAAACTAATATCCTGGGCACATTTGTAGAATCTTCCACTCTTTACACCACTTCTGCAGAAATTACCACGCTTGACAATACTTCCCTGAAAACCACATCTGTAGGATCCACTTCTGCAGAACCTAGTACAATTGGCACGGATTCTGTAGAAACTACTACCCTGGACACAACTACCACAGAAACTACTACCTTTGGCGCCACTTCTGAAGTAACTTCTACCTTTGGCACCACGTCTGTAGACACTACTATCCTCGCCACCACTTCTGCAGAAATAACTACCCTAGCCACCACTTCTGTAGCAAATACTACCCTAAAAGCCACTTCTGTAGAATCTTCAACTCTGGACAGCAATTCTGCAGAAACTGCTACCCATGGAACTACTTTCGTAGAGATCACTACTTTGGGCAAAACCTCGGTTGAATCTTCTTTCCTTGGAACAACTTCTGCAGGACCCACTTCTATTGAATCTACCACTCTGGGAATTACTTCTGCAACTAGAACCCTTGCCACCACTTCTGAAGAATCTACAACTCTGGAAACCACTTCTGTAGAATCTACCAGTCTGGGTACCATTTCTGCAGGAATTCCTACACTGGTTACAACTTCTGTAGCAACTACTATCTTTGGCACCACTTCTGCGGAAGCTAGTACCCTTCGCACCACTTCTGCAGAAACCACTATCTTGGACATAACTGCTGTAGAAACGGCTACCCTTCGCACTACTTCTGCAGAAACTACTACCTTTGGCACCATTTCTGTTGAAACCACTTCCCTTGAAACCACTTCTGCAGAAAATACCCTGGGAACTACTTCAGTTGAAACTACCACACTGGGCACCACTTCTGCAGAAACTAGTACCCTTGGCACCACTTCTGTAAAAACTACTACCCTGGGGACCACTTTTACTGGACCTATTTCTCCTGAAAGTACTACCCTTGGCACCAGTTCTGTTGAAACGACTAGCCTTGGTACCACTTTCACAAAAACTAGTACTCTTGGTACCACTTCTGTAAAAACTACTAACATGGGCATAACCACTGCAGAAACTAGTACCCTTGGCACCACTTCTGTAGAAACTACTACCATTGGCACCACTTCTGCAGAAATTACTATCTTGGGCATAACTTCTGCTGAAACTGCTACCCATGACACCATTTCTGTTGAAACTGCTTCCCTGGAAACCACTTCTGCAGAACTCACTTCTACAGAAAATACCCTGGACACTACTTCATTTGAAATTACCATACTGGGCACCACTTCTGCAGAAACTAGTACCCTTCACACCACTTCTGTAGAAACTAGTACCCTTCGCACCACTTCTGTAGAAACTAATACCCTGGGGACCACTTTTGAAGGACCCATTTCACTTGAAAGTACTACCCTTGGCACTAGTTCTGTTAAATTCACTACCCTTGGTACCACTTCTGCAGAAACTACTACCCTTGGTACCACTTCTTTAGAAACTACTAACATGGGCATAACCACTGCAGAAACTACTACTTTGGGGACCACTTTTGCAGGACCAATTTCCCCTGAAAGTACTACCCTTGGCACCAGTTCTGCAGAAACTAGTACCCTTGGTACCACTCCTGTAGAAACCAATACCCTGGGGACCACTTTTGCAGAACCCACTTCTCCTGACAGTACTACCCGTGGAACCAGTTCTGTTGAATCTACTACTCTTGGTACCACTTCAGCAGAAATTCATACCCTTGGTACCACTTTTGTAGAAACTACTAATGTGGGTCTAAGCACTTCAGAAAGTAGTACCCTTGGCACGACTTCTGTAGAAACTACTAACCTGAGAACCAATTCTGTTGAAAGTGCTACCCTTGACACAATTTCTGTTGAATCTTCTAACCTTGAAACCACATCTGCAGGACCCAGTACTGCAGAATCTACTATCCTAGGTACCACTTTTGCAGAAATTAGTACCCTTGGTACCACCTATGTAGAAACTACTAACGTGGGCACAACCACTGCAGAAACTAGTACCCTTGGCACTACTTCTGTAGAAACTACTACCCTGGGGACCACTTTTGTAGGACCCATTTCTCCTGAAAGTACTACCCATGGCACCAGTTCTGTTGAATCTACTACCCTTGGTACCACTTCTGTAGAAACTACTAACCTGAGCACAACTTCTGTTGAAAGTGCTACCCTTGACACCATTTTAGTTGAATCTACTAACCTTGAAACCACATCTGCAGGACCCAGTACTGCAGAATCTAGTACCCTTAGCAACACTTCTGTAGAAACTACTACTCTGGGCACAAGTTTTGCTGAAACTACCACCCTTGGCACCATTTTTGTAGTAGCTGCTTCCCTTGAAACCTCTTCTGCAGAAACAACCCTGGGCATAACTTCAGTTGAATCTACCTCTTCTGTAGAACTGATTACTCTTGGCACAACTTCTGTAGAGACTACTACCCTAGGCAAAACTTCTGTAGAGCTCATGCCTGCAGAAAGTACTTCCCTGGGCACAACTTATTTAGAAACGAATACTTTTGGAAGCACTTCTGTAGAAATTACTACCTTTAAAACCATTTCTGTAGGGCCCACTACTGCAGAAATGACTACTCCTCGCACCACTTACGTAGAACCTACTGCTCTGGAAACCATTTCTGCAGGACCAACTTATGAAGAAACTAGTTCCCTTGGCACAGCTTCTGCAGAAATTACTACCCTGGGCTCAACTTCTGCAGGAACTACTATCCTTGGCACTACTTCTGTAGAATCTACAGCTCTGGGCACCACTCCTGTGGAAACTTCTACCTTTGGTACAACTTCTGCAGAAATGACTACCTTAACCACAGCTTCTGTAGAAACTACTACTCTGGAAACCACTTCTGCAGGACCCACTTCTACAGAAACTATTGCCCTTGGCACTACTTCTGTAGAATTTACTGTCCTGGTAAGCACTTCTGTAGGACCCACTTCTGCAGAATCCATTACCCTTGGCACCACCTTTGTAGAAACTAGTAACCTTGAAACCACTTTAGCAGAAACCACAGACTCAATTGTAACTACACCTGGCATAACATCTGCTGTTGAAAGCATAATGTCTCAAACTACCATTGGCATGGATCCTGTTGAAACTACACCTTCAGTTAGTTCAACGGTAGTATTGGAAACATCCACATTTGAAATGAGAACTGCCGACACAACAAACTCTGCATCTACACCTGGAATAACATCTATTGTTAATAGCACAAGGTCTCTAACTGCCACTTGGCACCACTATTGCAGAAACCAATATCATTTGCACCGCTTGTGCGAAAAAAGCAACTATGACAGATACAGATTCCTTAGAATGTACCACCACTTGTATACACAATATCTAGGCACAACTCCTGCAATAACTACTACCCTTGGCACAACTCCTGCAGAAACAACTGCACCGGGCACCACGTCTCAAACTGCCACTTGGCACCACTACTGCAGAGACCACTATCATTTAAACCACTTGTGTGACAAAAGCAACTATGACCGATACAGATTCCTTAGAATGTACCACCACTTGTACACAAACTACCCTGCAGAAACTACTACCCTTGGCACAATTTCTGCTGAAACTACTACCCTTGGCACAACTCCTGCAGAAACTACTACTCCGAGCACCACTTCTCAACTTGCCACTTGGCACCACTACTGCAGAAACCACTATCATTTGCACCACTTGTGTGAAAAAAGCAACTATGACCGATACAGATTCCTTAGAATGTACCATCACTTGTACACAAACTACCCTGTAAAAACCACTTCTGTAGAAACTACTACTATTGGCACAACTCCTGCAGAAACTACTACTCTGGGCACCATGTCTCAGACTGCCACTTGGCACCACTACTGCAGAAACCACTATCATTTGCACCGCTTGTGTGAAAAAAGCAACTATGACCGATACAGATTCCTTAGAATGTACCACCACTTGTACACACACTATCCAGGCCCAACTCCTGCAATAACTACTACCCTTGGCACAACTCCTGCAGAAACTACTACCCTTGGCACAACTCCTGCAGAAACAACTACTCCGGGCACCACGTCTCAAACTGCCATTTGGCACCACTACTGCAGAAACCACGATCATTTGCACCACTTGTGTGAAAAAAGCAGCTATGACAGATATAGATTCCTTAGAATGTACCACCACTTGTACACGCTCTATCCAAGCACAACTCCTGCAATAACGACTACCCTTGGCACAACTCCTGCAGAAACTACTACTCCGGGCACCACGTCTCAAACTGCCACTTGGCACCACTACTGCAGAAACCACGATCATTTGCACCACTTGTGTGAAAAAAGCAACTATGACAGATACAGATTCCTTAGAATGTACCACCACTTGTACACACACTATCCAAGCACAACTCCTGCAATAACGACTACCCTTGGCACAACTCCTGCAGAAACTACTACTCCGGGCACCACGTCTCAAACTGCCATTTGGCACCACTACTGCAGAAACCACGATCATTTGCACCACTTGTGTGAAAAAAGCAACTATGACAGATATAGATTCCTTAGAATGTACCACCACTTGTACACGCTCTATCCAAGCACAACTCCTGCATTAACTACTACCCTTGGTACAGCTCCTGCAGAAAGTACTACTCTGGGTACAATGTCTCAAACTGCCACTTGGCACCACTACTGCAGAGACCACTATCATTTAAACCACTTGTGTGACAAAAGCAACTATGACCGATACAGATTCCTTAGAATGTACCACCAATTGTACACAAACTATCCTGCAGAAACTACTACCCTTGGCACAATTTCTGCTGAAACTACTACCCTTGGCACAACTCCTGCAGAAACTACTACTCCGAGCACCACTTCTCAACTTGCCACTTGGCACCACTATTGCAGAAACCAATATCATTGGCACCACTTGTGTGAAAAAAGCAACTATGACAGATATAGATTCCTTAGAATGTACCACCACTTGTACACAAACTACCCTGCAGAAACTACTACCCTTGGCACAATTTCTGCAGAAACTACTACCCTTGGCACAACTCCTGCAGAAACTACTACTCCGGGCACCATGTCTCAAACTGCCACTTTGCAAAACTACTGCAAAAACCATCATTTGCACCACTTGTGTGATAAAAACCGCTATGACAGATACCAATTCCTTAGAATGTACCACCACTTGTACATGCAATACCCTGTAGAAACTACTACCTTGGGAACCACTTCAGTTGAAACAACTATTTCGAGTACCACTTCTACGTAAACGATTTACTCTACTACCCGATTCCTTAATGTACAAACACTTGTACACACTAGTACCCTTGCCACCCCTTTGCAGATAGTCCTATACTTGTCATCACTGTAGAAACATCAGAATTAATTCAACAGTAATAGTATTATAAGCATCCACACATGTAATGACAACTTATGGAACAATCTTTGCTATATCTATGTCTGACATGTTGTCTGCTTTTGAATCCATAGTGGCTTAAAAATAACACTTCTGCAGAAAGTACTACCCTTTGCACACTTTTTGTGGAAACTACCATTCTGGCCACCACTTCTGGGGAAAGAACTACCTTTGACTCCACTACTACCCTAGGCACCACCTTGACTGAAACACTGTTGTTCTGAAATTCTGCAAAATCCTGCAGTAAGTACTGTACCACATGTGACTCAGATCTGTTTTTCTCGTCAGTATGAACATCACATGAAATCCTGATCTTTTTAATTCTGATTTATGCCACTTCCATATGTGGTACTAAATCCGATACAGCTCAGATGTTATGCAGTGTGACCACAGTATGAATGGTCATGTTGGTCCACAATGATCAACATTTTTCATGATTCTGTGCTCATGGGGAATCCCTTCAAAGATTTTAGTTACCAAATTTTATCAAGACCATTGTGAAAGGTTGTCAGTGGATTTAAAGTGTGTCAGAACACCAGTTACAGCACCTGCAGAGTACAAGTGGAACTGCAAGCAGTTCACACATTTAATATTTAATCAATATTTTTCTCTCTCACTATATGTGTGCGTGAGTGTACATACAAGTTCTGGACAATGATTCAAATATTAATTGCAATCGCATGACTTTCTGTGATCTATTTCATTATGCACAACATTCAATAATGAATTCAAAAGTACTGTCATATTTAATAGTACTGCTATATAAGCAAAAGCTCTAAAACCAAAGCTATTTGCCACTTCCAGTGCATTTAACATTTTTATAAAAATAAAAAAAATGTGTTACAGATAAACAAGTTATGCTCCGAGTCCAGAGCCTTGATCTAAACAGTATAACAATCACCTTCTGAGAAGAGACCTGCACGATCGCAGGACCCAACGCGATGGAGTGCGGCACGGGACAACAGTTGATGGGCAGGTAAAGACTTTTGTCAGACTACAAACAAACTTTACCTGTGTGTTCTTAGCAGATTAGCTGCAACTAATTAGAATTGTCTCTGCTTGTTTGTAACCTTACACAAGTACTCAGGGCTTTTGTTAGATTGCATTGGTCATTATGGAAATGAGATGTGTCTGTATCTTTTAATTTGCAACTTTCCACTCCCATTAGCACTCACTAATTTGTCTTTAGTAAATCTTGCCCTTAAAAATCTTAGGTTAACATAAGTGATAAAAAATTTCCACAAGAAAATTAGAGGTAAATTACCAATTTTATTGCATCTGTCCATTTTCAGTGAAAATATATTTCTGCTTTTGTCTTCTTCCTTCAGGTGAATAATCTTTGTTGCAGTTTACTTTGTTGCAACAATGGAGGTTTCCGATTCAAAGATGTATGGTGTATGAGTGACCTGTATGACTCTTTTAGGCAAGTCTTTCAGAAGCAAATCAAATGTGCAGATATTAATTTATTTTAAAAGCTTAATTTCACGTTGCTAACTAACCATTTACATTTTGCTAAGACTTAATTTTATTTTTGGTAGTATGGGATTTGTTTGCATATTTTGCAGGCTACATTTACTAAATTTTTCTGTTATTAAAGGGATAGTTCCCTGTGTACAAAAGGACATAAGAAATCCATCTGAACCAAATTACTGAAGTCTTTTCTTCATAGCATAGGTCTCTACAGAAGAATTTATTTGCATATAAATATAGATTGACATACAGTAATGCATAGACCACATCAAATATGTTAAACCGAGGCTCAAAAATCTTCATGATGCACAAGGAACAGGATGTTCATTCATCAGTTTCATTACAGACGTTAAGATGAAGGGCAATAAATCAGAATTATTTTCATTTTTGTTATGAAGACCTTTTTTTATGGATTTGGAGAGACAAGAGCGAGCAAATGACAGTTTAAATTTTTGGGTGAACTAACCCAAATTAGTTGAATTCCTTTGACATTAAGTATGTTCATCAACATAACTTTTAGTAAATTGTTCATGTTTTGCAGTTGTATCTGTGGAACAAGCTTACCACTGATGAGCAGATTGTGGGCAATGAGATGAGGACAAGGTCTTGTGGTATTCCCTAAAGACTGCTACTCCGCTACAGATACTGATCTCTGCGCAACCTGCCTAATAAAATAGGAATTTAAATGTAAATTACTAATATTTAATGATCAGATGAGTTTTTTTTTGACAAATTATATATTAAAATGTAATTGCTGCAATTGATTTTTGAAAATATTTTATGGTTTGTGTAATGTAAATGTCACTGTTAAATGAATAAAAGGATTTCACTGAAATGATCATGAAACATTTATTAGGTACTATATACTTTTAAAGCAATTTAAAACTAAACTTCTACCATTGAAATCAGTCAAACTCCCTGCACGGTAAGCAGTGAGATTTTGGTGTTTGCTCTTTTGACCGCTTTAAGGTTGGGTTTTATCACATGCATTGCAACACTTATTTGTAGCATAAATTGTGTATAATGGATGGGCTGTAGCATAAGTTTTGGTGTAAAAGTTCAAAATGTTTTGCAAGCAAGAAAGTTTCTTTCTGTCATTTAATATAAACATTTCAGCTCATTGGTGTGTAATTGTGTTTGTCATGTGATGTGTTTTTAACAAAAAGTAATCATTTACTATTTTTTTTTAATGAGGGTATCTCAAGCTGTTGACCGTATTATCATTTAAGTTCATGAAAGAAATTGAAAAGACAATTCTTGCATAGGGGTTGGGACACCAAGTAGCAAGGTGTCAAACATGAGAAGCATTTATCAACATCTTGTCCAACAAAAGTCAACATTTAATGTTTTTACTCCAAAGTCACTTCATAACAGTGTTTAAAATAAAACGCTTCTGCAAGATGTGGCCTTTTTAAAATAAGGCACACACCATTTCATAGTATTTCATACAGTGATAAAGGCTATGTTGATTAGCACTGCATTATAAATATACTTTATTATAATGAAAATGTATAAGAACTTTGCAGCCCTAGTCTTAACAGAACATGAACAGTTTGGACAGAAATAGGATTTGGAGCAATAGGATCACAGCAGGCTAATACAGTAAACCTGCAGCTGTAAAACAACAAAAGAAATAGAAAATCACTCCCTGCTCTTGACTGAACCTTTGTTGCTTTATTATGAATCAAAGTATATTAGTTCATGTGAAGACTATGCAGTGTTTTAGTTTTACATTTGATTATTCTGCTTCTATATTGTTAAATATTACTGTTAAATATATCTAATCCAAGCCTTTCATTTGTTTCTTTGTTTTGTGATTTATGTAATGCTAAAACACTGCCGATCACTTTCAGAAGTTGTAGTCATGCTGTTTTCCAAGAAAGAATTTGAAATATGCATTGGTTCTAAAAATCTTATTTATTTTTTCTTGAATAGATTTTAAAATAGTTTCACACACAAAAGCAGTATCGTATAGTGTATCCAATATCCCATTTTCTTCAGTATCGCATCGCACCGTTCTCCACTCATTTTCTAGTTGGCTTTTCTGATCTGTACTGTGTTTTTAACTTAGTCTTCAACTTATTACAGCTTTGCATGCATATCAGCACTGTGTAAGGTGATGATGAGTGTTTCATTCTCCTTGTGCCGAAGATGTCCATAGTGATTAAATATTTCGGGCCCAAGCACAATGGTGCAAGGACCCCCTTGGAATCATTCCTTTCATTAGAAACAGAGCAATCTTCTCACTGGATGTGCCTTTAGAGAGAAATGAGTCTCACAAATTCTTACCCTTTACAAACAAATGTGAAGGTGTATTTAAGTTTCCACTGTTTGCTACTGTAGCTTGGGCGAACAAAAACTTGAATTTTGCAGACATAAAATGTTCTAAATATTTCAAAATTAACTTAAAGAAACGAACAAAAAAACAAAACAAATATATGTGACCAATTTGTCATTAAAAACCAAAACTATTTTCATAGCTATGTAATGGGGGAGAAAGAGAGTGGGGAAAAAAGACGTTGGCTGCGTCCGAAATCGCATACTCAATGAGTAGGTACTTAATTTCAATAAGTACTTAACGAGCGCTAAAAGTGTACGTACCACTGATCTATAATATAGATAGATAGTGGTACGTACTCTAAAAGCCAAATCTTGTCATGTTTACGTTATCATGTGACCCATGACGTTATAACAAGTGCAACATCTTCAAAGATATGACTGTCAGTGACCGGTTTAATGTAGGTAAGTATTTTTTTGATTTAATTTGCTCCTTTTGTGGTCTTGTTAAAGAAACGGCTGCTCTTTTATTGTGATTGTAGTATACACAATACATTTTATGTTAAGTTTTTATATTTTAACTCTACTAAAATGACACACAGTTTAACTCTGAAAGATTAAACCCCTCTTAGCATCAGTAACTGTATGGAGTATGGTTTTCCTCAGCGTTTGCAATATTTGTAATATCTGCACAAAGGAGACTTGGATCAGCTGCTGGAAGATCTCGCCTTTGGAGAAAACTGTTGATTTAACACTTGAAAAATGTAAGTATTATCACTAAGAAATGAATTACCTCAGAAAACGTTTTTAGCCTACCCCAAAACTTAACAATAATCAGTTTCTATTTGGGGTTTTAAAGGGTCTGTTCATCTGAACACACAAATTCAGTCATTAATTATGTGTGTTTTCTGAACACAAAAGATGATTTTGGTCAAGTTTCTCCTGCTGCTTTGTTCATACAGTGTCCGTCGATGGAGCCTGACTGATTCTTCATGATGTTATTTGATGCTTTTGAAGCTTCTGAAACTCCGGTTTCACTGACTGATGTTGTATGAACAGAAACCAGCAGAACAAACTTGACCATAATCACATCCTCAATGTCGTTTGGTCTTTCTCTAGATGCTCTTACTGGCTCTGGGGGTCAATGAGGATGAAGAGACCACAGCAACATTCGGTCCTGATGAGAAAAAAAGGGCAATTGCAGATGCAATGATTGAGCGTCTTTACCCATGGCACAAACACAAAACAAAAGCAGGTCATTTTAACAGCACAGTGTCATTTCATTTCTGTATTAGAAGTTGCAGAATGATCTTACTTTATATTTTGGTTTCAGGTTTTCCTTTTTCCAGAAATGCCGCAGTCACCTGCTCCACAACAAAAGATCTGCAGCAAATGAACAGCAATCAAGAATCAGAAAAGTGCTGTAATAATGCCGTTTGAAATGACAATAATGAAAATAAATTACAACTTAAGATTTAAAAGATGTTTTATTGATGACTGTTGTGTACTCACTGAGAGCCTTTGGCAGTCTCTGAAGCAGATAAAACGCACGTGTCTCTCATCTGACCCTGTAACATCCCGACAAGAGTCAGTCTCCTGTCATTTATCTGTGATATACTTAATTTACATGTTGATATAAATCACTTTTTATCTAACACAACTTATCAACAATACTAATGGTCAAATGAAATCTAACTTTTGTTTACTCTATGTAGATTTGTTTTTACATTATTTTCATCTAAAGCAGTGTTGATTTTGAATTCTACATCATAACACACACATCACTCACTCAGATGTCTGTTCATGTTCAATCAATCAACTTTTATTCAAGACACATAGGTCCATACATTGAGACAATTATAAGCCACTTGAAGTTTTTTCATTTTTGACTCACTAAAATTACACCACAGGTGGGCAGAATACAGTGGATTGCAGTAGGTTTTGAAGAGAGAGATTTTAACAAAGTGTGCACGTGGAATTTCCGTGCCAGCATGTTTGCCTGCCCATACAGTTTCCCACACTGACGCTGCACATCATCCGAGTTCTGCCCTGCCGCACTCCATTGGAGACATAGAAGGGTGTTAACAAACTCATCCCCCACCTGACTTGCATAGTTATTGAGAGTACCAGAACTGCAGTATCCTAATTAGGTAAGATCGGACTACACGTTCAAGTAGTTTACCAAAAAGTTTCCCACGATTGATACGATCAAGAGCCTTTTACGCATCCAGGAAACATATAAACGGTGCTATTGCATGATCTATAGATCAGTTCCATGCTTGTTCTTAAAAACAAACTGATTATCCATTGACACTGTTTTCTGCAAGCCTATCCATAAGGATCGCCTCTAGTACCTTGGATAGTACACTTGCAAGTGAAATAGGTCTATAGTTATCTATACTCTATAACATGGATCCAGGAAGTATGCCATGCTTCAATAACCCAGAAAAGCATAGAGCAAGTAAAACTGAAATACTTTGACTAGCGCATTTCAGATGTTCTGCTGTTACTCTATCCCGCCCATAGGCTTTGCTCATTTTAAGTTTGTCAATAGCATATAATACTTCTTCCGGCCCGATGACTACACCATCACTATAAGGTATCTCACCTATGTTAAATACATCAATCTTCACACAGTTAAACATTTTCTCATATTGTATCCTTCATCTCTCTGCAAGGTTTTCAGGTTCAGTAATACCATCAATACTAGAAGGCAGTTGCATCTTGCTGTTGTATGCACCACCTTAATTCCTATGCAATAATCCACATCTAACCTGATCACAGTGACAAAAGGGTAAAATTTCTTATGCCAGAATATAGCTACACCTCCTGGGATCCTGCCACGCAGAATTCTGGTATTTAGGTCTGTCGTGGATTCCCCTGCCCATGGAAATCATTATGCACAGAGTAAAGTTTATCCAGATCTTAAATAGCTAAAAAAGTATCTTGCAAACACACCACATCAGCATTCTCAAAGAACTTGGGCTCTCGCTCCAGCATCCAAGTAGTGCTTTAATAACTACCCCTACTGCAGACCTAGGCTTGCGATACTCATAGAAGCGCTTTACATAATTCCCTTCTAGCCACAGCTGTGGTGCATACATCTCTGCTACTTCCTTGCATTCAGCTGTAAAACTGAAGGAGCTGTAGCAATTATACTCAGTGCCAATCTTCTGACAAGTCACATCTCTGTAAAGTTGTTCTTTTAAATATTTAATAAGATTCTCTGAGTCTAGGTCAGGAGCAAGCTTGTCACAAACACACTCAACTGCTTAGTTGTCACTGCATGTTATGTTCTCCACGCCACCAGTTCCAACTTTTCCATAGGTCGTCTTCTCTCTGGGAGGATTCATACTAGTCTAGATCTGTACTGCAGCAGTAGATGGTTTTCCATAGTGTTGCCTCCGCTTACCATGCTTTAATACATGGTTCGACGCTTAAAACTGTTGACATCTTTCAGTTGCCCTCTTTGAGCTACACAATGCTGCCCTGTGCCAGGAAACAGTTCAAACAGGTCCTTCTTGGATTTTTCAATCAACTCTGATCCAAAGTGATTTACAGCCATCAGAATATTATCCTGAGGCACAGTCTTCAGTTTGACAGAAAGGAAGCTTATCAGTTCATCTTCCACTATAGTTTTGCCATCGATAGAGGTGTAGATCTCAGGTTTAATCCTTTGTTTGATAACATGGCGTGCCTCTTTGTCATCGGCGGCCATCTTGAAATCCGATTCTGAAAGGTCGATTTTCTTATCTGCAATTCTCTTGGAACATTTTCCCGTCTCATATTAAATAGACATTTAATTGTCTTTAAGGTGTATATGGCTTATGTAAATCAACTTTGGAGATGTACATATGCTTACTGGAGCTCTGCTGTTCGCTATACATAATGAAACGTTTTCTGTTTTTACAGAAAAAAAAAATTACTGTAACATTACTGCTAGTGTCTTTACAACTGAACAAATCAACAGTTTACAAGTAGCTCAACAAATATGATTTCAACACATGGGAACTGTGTTTTTGGTTCATAATACTCACATTCGTAAACACCCTCATCACTGCTCTCCTTCACGTTCGATGATGACGTTTCCTCTCGCGTGGCATCCTGGGATTGAAAAGTGTCCATCGATGAACACTGCAGAATCTGGGCTGAAGCAGTAGGACATCCGGGGATTTCTTGCCTACTGTTTTGTGAATACTGAGGTTACAAACGTACTTCTTTCTTCGCATACTCTTTTCCCTATTATATAGTAGGTGAGTATGCATATTACAATGCAAATTAATATGTACATCCGAATCTCACGAGAATTAGTGTAATTTTCGCCTACTCTTTTATGAATAACGAGGATCCAAACATACTCATTCGCTCGCCTATTGCTTTTTCCATACTATATAGTAGGGAAGTATGCCATTTCAGATGCAGCTACTGTATCCAGTTGGACTTGGGCCGAGAATACACTTAAGCTGTTGGACAAGGGTCGGGCCCATTCAGGGCTCTATTTGTTTCCTCATTTCAATTAAAAGTTCCCCCCAGCTAAACCGCCCAGACCCATATGCACCTGCATGCCACACGTCAATTCACTTTCACTTTCAACAATAATACACAAACATCTGTTACACTTATTTTATTTAACAATCAGCTCAATAAATTGCATGTAGGCTGATGCCCAGAACACAATTCAAACACTGGCCTACCTAAGCATCATCAATTTTAGAAAAAAAAAGTATACAAACAAAATTAACGTCTTGCAGTAAGAAAATGAATAGTAAAAGAACTGGAATTATTCTGTACTTGGGATATATGCCACTTTTTGAGAAAATGTAACTTTTTATACATCTTAAGTGACTTAAAAAAAGCAAAAAGTCTACCAAGTTCTTTGTGCTTTCTGAGGGTTTTGTCTTGAGCATGGCATAATGCTCAAAAAATGCAGTTTAAAAGTTTAAATAAAATACTTTTTTTTTTTTTTAATTCCACTTTCATTTAAAAAAAAATGTTCTGTTTGATTTGTGAATACCTGTTTTATTTATTTTTTTGTTTTGTTTTTTTTGTCCTGCAGTGGGGCCAGCCACAGCTGGGGTGGGGGTTCCATATGCCACTGAAGGTATTGACTATGATTGTATCCATATTATTTACCATTTTCTCACAACATCGCTGTAAATCCTATCTTCAATTATATAGGGCTGAACTACCTCCCTCTTGCATGTTACATAACTTAAGTGTCATCCGATTCTAGAAAACTCTTAGAATGTGTCGTCACAGCATATACTGCATTATCACGACATCTAGTGGTTAATCACGGTACTACAACGCGTCCAGTTGCACAGAATCCCGAGGTATGATATAGTTGCATCTAGCATATTCTGAAATTATCACGGTATTTACTGAAAAGCAGATGCATGTGCATTTGATTTTAATTATACTGAGAATCTGAAGTCTTTTTTTTTTTTTGTCCTGAATAATATATTAATTAATATATTAATTAAACCATTGAAAAGTGGGCATCCACACTCAAAACCTGCTTAACATGTTATGAGCAGGTGCTCCGGGAAGTGACCTCCGGATGTAAAGAAACGCCTGATGGACAGTAAAGTCCAGCTCAAGACAACCCCTTTTCCCAGCTCTGGGAAAATCAATTGACAGATGTTTCTCTGGGCTCATGTCCAGAGGAGACTGAGAAAGAAAGTGAGACTGTTGCTTACTTAGATGTTCTCAGAGTTCTTTGGAGAGTACAATAGTCTCTTGAGATTTTTCATAGTCTCATTACTGCTATGAGAAAATAAGCAAATAGTTTTGGGGGCCTCTATCATTTTCACTGTATTGAAAAAGTATTTAGACACCTAAGCCACTTGAAAAAATCAATAAATCTGCAAAGAAATGGTAGGACCCACTGAAGATTTTCTCAGTTATTTTTGCAAAGACCCAGCTAATGTCACTGATTTTAGTGGATGCATGAAGTTCTTTAACATAGGTGTTGTATTGTCTGTCATTTTTTATTATTGTTGACTCTTCCTCTCTTCACTCACAGTAAATGGCACTTTGTTTCATGTTATAATGCAATTCCTTCGTACGTTTTGAAAAATAGGCGTAGTGTCCAATTACTATTACCATCCACAGTGAACAATACGCTTTCGATTTTCCCCTCAAATAGACAAGTTATTATATTTGATTGAGCGCTAATGCAAGATTATCAAGAAAAACAGTTTCTCCTCCCAGGCAGAGGCATCTCTGTCACGTGTCTCTAGCGCCTCCTCTCTTGATCAGGCCGCTGTAGGAACTGCAGGTATCTTCGTGCGCTCAGTGAGCGGCTGCAGCTGGAGGAGACAATAACAGCGACGCGTGCACAGGTACGTAAAACCTGTCGAAGCTGCCATTTGTGGTATTTAAATGCGATGTATTAATGTGTCCGCTGGTTTTTGTGCGCTATATTCGAAGGTGATTTGTTTCAGACATGAAACATGCGTTCCCTTGTTGTAAATTTAAATCGGCGCTGCATGTCATGTTGTTAAATCGGCCATGCGCTGCTTACGTATTAATAAACTAATGCCCTGTATTTAGAATATTCTCGAATACTGACTCCATTATTGCGAAAAAAGCCGGGTCTCTTATGAAAAATACTATAACAAGGTTCTTCATACTGAACCAGGCATACATGTAACGGTATTTATGGGAGGTTTCGCCAAACACTTTAATATTTTAACGTGGTTGTTTTCAAGATTAAGACCACGTGCATAACTTATTCCTGGATGTTTCCTGTATTTCTTATCAGATGAACGCAAAATACGAGAACTGTTGTGTTCAATGTGTCATTTTAATACCAGCTAAAAATTCCTACCGCACTGCGATGCCAAAGAAAATTCGAATAGTGCGACTAATTCCATATACAATGACTAATATATCTTAAAAATCTGAATATTGCCGGTGAGTTCAAGCTCACTGTAAATCGATTATGCTTAAGGATGCTTTGTTGAAACGCCCTCCTCCCTCCATCTCTAAAGAACAGGGATGCGGCCATGATTCCAGCTCTTCATGTCGTCTGACTGTGTTCACCGGTGTCTGAATGCAGCCATCTTTGTGTCTCTGTCTCTGATATCACGCTTGTGGCTGAATCCTGTGGAAATTATTGTAGACTCATTTTTATTACAAGTCGTGGTTACGTTTCATCGCTGACCGAATGCTGATTCGGTGTTCTAATAATGGCATGCAACGCCTTTCTTCAACGACAGTGTAGTTGTTTAATCATGGGGATGCATAATTTAATTCAGTAGCATTGCATTAATCTTCTTATGTTCACAGCGCTTCACACAGGTGCTCGTTTTGGAGCGCAATGTTCAGTATTATCTGGTATTATCACATGTAACATTGCATCCCTGTGGACTGAAATCCGATTTAAAATGGTGGTTGAGTTGAGGATTTTTTTAATTGCCTGCAAACGCTTCTCTTGTTGTGTTACTGTGTTGCCTCACCTTTTTTTCTCGTTAATTACAGTTGACATTTTCTGTCAATAAGGCTTCGTGGATTTATGCTATGAGACTGTATTGAGGTGATTTATTCTGGATTACAGACTAGGTCTAAGTAACTGTTGAGAAACAGACATGTCCTCTTAAAAGATCCTGCAAATAGCCCTGTAGGGTGTCTCCAGAGGCATATGCACATATTTTGTCCCATTCTATTCTATTCTATTCTTAATTGTATTATTATTTTAATAAACCAAGCAAATGTCCAACTGACATTCTGAAAGTGTCAGTCAATCAACGCCATGCACTTTTGTTGTATGGAAAAGAACAACTGTGGCATTAAAAAAAAAAAAAAAAAAAAGATTATTGTCAAATCTAATAAAAAAAGTGGTTAATTATTTAAACCAACCATTTGGGGGTATTTCCAAACATACTGATGGGGACTTTTTGGCAGAAACCATTATAACAGTATATGTGTAGTGTCATAAGCATGGCAAACCAGTGAATACCCCCCCCCCCCCCTTTAACCATGTAGGCCTACTTGTATAATTACATGTGTTGGAAGATATATATATATATATATCGAGAGAGAGTTATTATACATATATGCAAACATGTGTATTGCAAATAACAACAAAAAGATAAACCATTTAGCTTTTGAAGTGGATTTTGAATGCAGCTTCCAAAATATAGATAATTAGCCTAATAGTATTTTTAATATTTGATATGATGATACGGGTGTGATTAGAATGTTCATAAGCTGCTAAATAAATTAAAATACGCTTTTGTGCTTTAGCTGGCACTGATCCAGAGACAGACTCCTTTTTTACAGCCCTGCGCATTATAACCAATCACACACAGTTCTGTTGAATTTATGAAAGCAATGGCCAATCAGAGGTGTTTATACGAGTCATCGCTAGTCCTGCGTGGCCAGATCTTCAGACTGAAAACGCTGGAGTTTTGTTCAGCGCTGGCTGAATTCTGCTCTCCGGCTAATTAATTTTCTCATCAGAAACAACAATGTGCAGGAGTGCATATAAATGCATTTAAGATATTAATTTCAAAGTGTAAACCGCTTCAGTGATTAAATTGGCAGTTTTTGAGAGTAATGTAATGTAAATGTTAATGTAAATGTTCTTTGCTCTTTTTTCAGTACAATGCAAGCGTCATAAGTAGCTTAAAATGTTTTTTATTAAATTTGTGTTAAATACAAAGTCATTCGTATTCAAAATATTTTATGGCTTAACACCCATATCTGGCACATTACAGATTACACTAACATTAGGCTGCTTAGACAACTTGCATGACCTATAAAATTGCAAAATGCAGTTACTTTACAAATATTAGAAATGTCATGATACATTTAAAACATTTGAATAAAAAAGGAAAAATGTAATAAAACATAAGCCTATGCTGTATCACCCCCCCCCACCCCCCCGGTGCCCCCTCAAAAATAATAAATGCATGACGCCCCTGAAATTAGCAATGTGAGCTTATTATTTTCAATGGTCACTGAGCTGCTGGAAAACATCTGAGCACATTGTCGTGGTTTAGTGATATTCGCAGGCTTACAAAGACCATAAATTCTCTGACATAATGCCATATGAAGTCTCTCATGTGTTGCATGAGTGTTTAATTGGCATGGTACTGACAGAGGGGTTTAGTTTACTGCAGCACCAGTCTTCTCGGACTAAATGGCATGAGAGGGTGTGAATGGGATTTCTGCCACAGACCTAGTGGTTTGTGTAATTTGAGGTAAATTTGCAGCTGTAGAGACTTAGAGCATTATCTCTCTGACAGAAGCGTCATGAGCAGAATTCCAGAATTCCATGTCTACATGCATCCACATGGTCCTTTGCCCAGAGAACTTAAGCATGACTGTTCTGGAATGCTGTTAGCCATGAAACTTTTCTTCTTTCTCTTCTTTTGGACTGTGCACTGCAACACCCGCTGAGTGCCATTAAACATCTTGAAAGATCAAAGACATGTTTTAATATAACTCTGACTGGATTCGTCTGAAAGAAGAAAGTCATTTACACTTAGGATGACTTGAGGGTGAGCAATTTATGGGCTAATTTACATTTTTGGGTGAACTAACCCTTTAAGTCATTGTGATAGTTATAGGACTGTTTAAATTGGAACATAACTGACCCTTGCCCAGAAGGAGGAGGGATTGAGAGCAGTGAGAAAACATGAGAGAGGAGTAACTTTATAGTGATGCAGAGCAAATTCAGCTCAGGGACACAAGGGGTAGTCAACCGGGATGAGAGCATCACAGACATTCAGCTATTCTAAATCACAAGCCCAGTGCGTGTCGGTGGAGAGCTGTGTTTTTCTGTTTGGTTCCAGATAAACGAGCAAATAACCCCTAAGAAGAGATAATCAGACTTTTCCTGATGCCATCCATGGATTTATCTCTAATTCCAACCAAGCCGTTTTTGACATGGTCAGATTTGCTGATTACAGATTTGCCTGTTTACATAAGTTGAGTCAGTATACTTAAAAAAAAAAAAAGAGAGAACAATTATTGACGATAATTAAAAAAAAAAAAAAACTCCCAAATTTATTATGCTGCTCGCTGCTCTGTGTATTGTAAGGATGACAAAATATTTTTATATAAGACCTTTTATTTAAAATATTGTTACATTTTTAGGCTGCTCTGCCTCAGTGGTCTAACAGCGCTGGTCAATGTCAAAATAATCAAGATGAGCAGTCAAACCAAAGAAGGCTGATCACGTTCTCAACATGAATTCAATGCTTCAGTTTGCTTTAGTGTTTAAAAGTGTGAGGAAAGATGTTAGTAGCCAGACATTTAATATTTGACAACTGTTTCATGACAGAAGTGTGAAATAACTAACAGTAATATCCAGTGATGCAAACTACTTACATTTTTGTTGAGTTTCACCATTTTTAATAGAATATATAGGCATGCACTTTGTGATGAGATAAAAAAAAATATTTTTAAACATATCAGGCATGCAAATAAGAGTGAGTTTGTATATATTTTAAAATAATAATATTATTTGCTAATAGTTCAAATATATTACATATTCCTGTTTTTTAATGGTTTAAACACTTTTTATTCCCTTATTTTTTATTCCCTTAAATCCATTTAAATAATTTAATAATTTAATTCCTTTTAAATGAAAGAACCCAAAATGGTTACAACCTTGCCGCAGTATATCATTTCATACGTATGTCAAATTACAATATGCAAGACTGAAAGATTGAATCCCTATTTTTGATGTTGACTGGATTTATTGGTGTTAGAAGCAGAGTTTAAATGTCCTCCAAAATGACAAGTACCACACACGCTGACAAGAACAGCTTTAAAATTCCAGAAGATTGTTGACATCCTGTCTGAGTAACAGTGGGAGCTTTGTTTCGTGAGACGTCTTCACACTCTGAGAAGAATCAAATGCTCCCACGTCTATTTGAACTACCAGTATCACAGCATTTAATGAAAGGGGAAGTGTGTTTACAAGGAAGCATTCATCTGCATCTATTAGTAGAAGCTGAAGTTCAGACCTGACTATTGAGAAGACTCAGAGTGCAGTGTCATGCTAATTATTCATGCTATTCATTATTCACGCAATGCTCCTGACACTATTATCAGACGACATTTAATTTTTAACTCAACATATATTAGTCTGATGAAATATGAAGATATTTTACACAAAACTGACTTAAATAAAATGTATTAGATAACAAAATAACACCTTTTATTTTTCTATAGTGATAACTGGAAGAAGACCTTAACTATTGCCACATGTTGTTTGTTAGAAACTCAAAGGCAGTAAAGAAGGAAAGACAACCGCGATCTGATCTTGTGTCCAGGCAACTATCCATGTTACCCCTCACCTCGCATTAAAAAAAAGAGATGAGTTTGAATTCCTGTGTTCAGTTAACAACACATCTGATAGCTTTGTGTGTACTGTGGTGAATATGCCTTTGCATAGTATCCCAGGTGCTGTGCAAACATCTGTGTTGATCTTGTGCTTTCTCTAGCTGCGCACACCCTCACTATAGCCCGGTTAATGTGGATTTGTGGAAGGGCCATGAACCATGCTAAGTTCTTCATTCTTGTTCCCTGAGCACACACACAGACATACACTTACTTTAGAGCACCAAATTGCATGTTTGTCTGCTTTAACAACCAAAATGAGGCACTGCCACTCAAAATACAACAGATATTAGTGTTTGGTTAGATGGTGCTCTTCAAATGCCCTCGGAGGCTTGAGGTGTTATGGGACATACTAGAAGGAGTCTTTTAACTCAAAACTCATTGGATATACAGTGGGGTCTAAAAGTCATGTTGAACATCAAAATATACGTTTGGAAAGTTACCACATAAATAATAGAGAGACTCTTTACTATTTAGGTCGCTAATCAAATGAGCAAATTTGTACAAAGGAGTTCACATGATCGATGTGACTGATGGTCAGATGTTCTTGCTTCCAGAAACAAGATGTTCTTTGTCTCATTCTCAAATAATATGGGATAATATGATCACAAATCATGATTTGATGCTGTAAAGGAAAGCAAAAGGGTGACATACCAAATGCTAATAAGTTCTGAAATGTAAATCATGCCAATTCAACTTTTCACTACAATTGTGATGATCATAATGTAAATTGTAAAAAAAAAACTTCTAAAACAAATAAGCAGAAGTCTTTTGGATCCCACTATATAATAGTATTTTTGTACTCTAGAATTAATTTGCTCTCTTTGAAGATCTAATGTATATGTTAGGTGAACGGTCAACACATTCCCAGTGTGAAAAAGGCTTTGAGGAAAGGTAAGAGAGCAAAGATCCTGTGTTCCAGACAGTTTGTGTGCCAGATGAGATGCACAGAAAGCAGGTGAGATTTTTCCCACTGTTCAATGCAATGACCTGTAGAATCCAGACAGGATTTTTTTTTTTTTTTTTTTTTTAGTGGCTGTAGATTTTAGTAGTGTAGGCAGAGCAGGGAAACCCATAAGAAGATGAAAGAGAAGAGCAATTTGTTGTTAAAACTGGGAAGGTATTCAATAAATGCTAATGGAATACATCAACAGCCTGTTCACACCAAAGAAGATAACTATAAAGATTACATCATTCTCAAAATCAAAGAATAGAGTCCATACCACAGATATAACAATAAAGGCACAGAGAAACTATATCATCGGAATCACATTAAGGATGATTTTTTTCCAGCTGATGAATGATAAAAACATTGACACCCAATCAGAATCAATCTTGCTTTCAGGAGCTTGAGAATTTAAAGTAGTAGTCGAGTGTGCACTTAGACCAAATATAGTTATAGTTTCTTTATAGTTATCATTCTTGTTGCTAACGGGCCTTTAGGTTTATTTCTTCTCTCTCTGAATCATGTATATACAATAATATTCTGCTACCCCAATCAATGTTTGACATCAATGTTTGACACTTCAAACCTCAGATGATGAAACAAAATGATCCATGAAACTTTCTCACTGTGCATAGATGGTTCTGCCAAAACTTGTTCAAAATCTTAGGTTATCACACATCAAGCGAGGACAGTTCAGCTTCTGTTTACCATCTTAAATATCCTAATAACTAAGTGTCACTAATGGGATGGATTTTCAACATCATCTATTATAATAGTATTACTAATTATGCAGTCATTAGCGAATATTTGGATTTCTTAACACCTTGTAGCTCTGGAGCGGGATTGTCCCATTTAGAAACTGCAATTGCAGTTAGTGAAAAAAAAGGGATGTTTTCTGTGATTTGACAATTAGGATGTAAATTACATTATGTTGTCATAACGGGGTCTTTTATCTTGTAAATATAAACATACCAAAGCAGTTTTGCAAGTGCACTGTTGCGTTGTGCGATACAATGGCTTAAATAAAGTGGCTACAGAAAGGCTTGCAGGAGGTGCATAGGGACACACTGGCTTGACTGCACTATTTTAGGCCACATAGCAGTAACCTTAAGCTAGACCGGCATGTTTGGCCGTATAAATATCCAGGTTCACACCGGCACTCTGGCTCTGTTTACATTGAGCTTGTGACAGCCCTGTGTGAAGTCTTCGGAAGAGACAGATCCTGACAATTGGATATTGATTCAACCCACGCTGTCTCTCGAAAAGTTGGTGGACGCCTCTACTGTTGACTCACTCAAGTCATATGGTTGGTCTGACAGTTGTTTTTGAGGTTTCTGCTAATGTATTGTGGATTTTTATTCTTCTGTCAGCTCTGAAAAGCCATTTTTGCCCCAAGGAATCAGAGCCAGGCAAAAGCATTTTGAACTGCTTTTCTCTAGTGCATCCACTAGCTTATTCCTTTTATTTTCCCTTCTTTCTTTCTTTTTATACCCTTCTTACTCTTTTATCTCTTATCTTTACCCTCCAGTTTCCTCCTTTGGACTTTCTATGGACCAGCAGCACGATTTATTAAACTCCTCGCCCAATAACCACATGGCTCACTACAACTCTAGCGATACCATGGCAACCTCCCTTTCTGGAATGACCATCAATGATCATCACCATGGCAATCAGTTCCATAAGGAGAATGGAATTGCGGTGGGGCTCGTGAGACCAGGGGACTGCCCAATGAAAGGTGAGCTTGCTTCTGTGGAAAAACAGGTTGGTTGTGTGACAGCCGGTCAAAATAAATAGCCTACGTACTGAACAGCCTAACTGATTAGTTAAATCTATTAAACAAGCTCTGCAGTCTGAACAGGGTGTGTGTGTATCATGACAGCATTCACATGTAGTTGAAGGATAAATTTAATTGTCCTTGAAAGACATCATGTGTTCCCCAACCTTGCGCTTGATAGCACAATGCTCTACCAATTGAGCTACAGGAATACGAAGTACATAAAAGTTGTTGTAACTTAATGAAAGTAAAACTTAATGGGTAGTATATTTCTAGTTTTCATCGGGGAGCAGTTGGGAGAACTCAGTCATGGTATTGCTGGCCCAAGACTTGAACCCACAACCTTATGGTTATGAGACAAACTATCTAACAACTAGGCCATGACTTCCCCACGACCACTAATGTGTGTTTCCTCCTGTCATGAGCAAATAAATGTATCAAATGATCAAAGACATTATAGGATGTATGATATTTATACATATTTTAGTGATGGATGTGGCCGCAGTGGCAGCAACACTTTGATACAGCCTTGTGTTTTAATTCCTTTACCATAAACCACAAGGCTGTGCTTGACTGGACCCTCAATCCAGGCTTTGCAGCTGTGTCGTGCTGTGATCCAGGCTTGTGGGTCGCCCTCCAGTCACGATGTTCTCTGGTACTAATTCAACACCATCGTACACCCTGCTTTCTTCTTCATGTGTATAAGGGTTTGTGTTTTCTGCTTGCAGACATTAGGCTTTTGAAAAGCACACAGCAATAAAATTGGTTTTCAGCTGAGTTACAGAAAATATAATGCGACAATGTGCAAGGAAAGGCATGAGAAGGCACAGTCAATGGACATTAAGTGACTTTGAAACCCCTTCATTCACTGTTCAAACAAAAGAATAAACAGTTGTCTTGTTCAGTAGCTGAATCACACCAATTAAACCTTGCTCATTTCCCGTTCTTTACTGTGATGGCTTCCGTCATTCCAGCATAGATTCTAGTTTCTCAAAGCAATAGCTCACCCAAACATAATTTAAAAAATTGCTGAAAATGTACTCACCCTCAGGTCTGTCAATATGTAGATTTTTCATCAGAACAGATTTGGATAAATTTAGCATTACATCACTTGCTTACCAATGGATCATCTGCAGTGAATAAGTGCTGTCAGAATGACAGTCCAAACAGCTGATAAAAACATCACTACAATTATAATCTACAAGTAATCACACAAGTTATCCATACGACTCCAGTCCATCAAATAACATCTTGTGTTTGTACTAAATAAAAACCATCATTAAGAGCATTTTTTACTTCAAACTGTTGTTTCTGGCTAAAATACAAGTCCTCTATCCATAATATTGCGCAGGTAAAAAGTAATCCTGTCTGAATCAGAAGAGAAATATTCACAGATCAAGAACACTTTACAAGCCAAAATACGTCGGTCAATTTTGGTGTGACAGGACAACAGAGTATAGACTTTTTCACTGGAGGAGGTGTTATTATGGATTATTATTAATTTTATCAGAAGTGAAAGTAACAACATCTTGATGGATTTGTTTCTTACAAAAGACTTAGCTTTTGACTTCAATCAATCAATCAATCAATCAGTCAATTAGTTGTATTATGTGTATTATTGTGATGTTTTTATCAGCTTTGACTTTCATTCTCAGTATTAAACTGAGACCATTCCTTAAAATGCATAATAAAAAATCCTGTATTTTTTTTTTTTTGAGAACTCAGAGTTTTCTAAATGTAGTTGATTGTTTAAAACTACAGCCAATCGTTGAACTCCAGAGATGTCTATGGAAAGGAACAAACATAGTGATGGTATTGACTGACAGTCTTTTGTAAAGGTGCCAGCTTGCCACAGAGTCTTCTGTTTTGTTGTATGTATTCACATGCCTTAAAGTGGGACCATAACACTCCCTTTTTTTCTTCTGTGACCCCCTGCATTCTTTAGTGCGTAGCTTACATTTCCCTAGTTTACAGCCTTCACTAGTGCACAATTTCTCCCCTTTCGCTCTTCCTGTATTGCCTCACACAAGGAGGAAACATTACTCAGAGCATCTGCCACTTATAAATGGCAGATACTGCAATGGCACAGCAGAGAGTGAGTATGTTATAGATAGTAAAGCTAGTATGTTAGTGGCTTTATAAAAACACAGTATTAAACATTAGTGTGAATGCTTTCACACAAGCAAAAGCTTAACAAGATATACAGATATACTAATGTAAGTCATTATATATTGTTTTTACTTTTAATTTAGGAATTTCTTAAACTAATTTCCCGGGTTTTTTTTGAAGAGTCCTGTTCATACATGTGTCAGGGAAATGCACACTGGGCAGACAGGTAAGTTTTCAAACAATCCAGAAACACTCTTAAATGACTTCAATCAAACATATGATGGCAGAGCAGGTGAAATTTGTGAGAGGAATGGTGAGTAGCCTTACAAACACCATTAGACAGTCATTGAGAGATACTGAATACTTTCCTATTGTCTTAAAGGAGGATCACCAGGAGACTTAAAGGAGGAGTTGGAGACCAAATACCAGGACAAGGATAGAATAATGGAGGTAAGTAATCTTGAAGTAAGTAACAATCCAAACTGATGCAGTCTTAGCCATAGACAAAACCTGACAAAGTGCGTGTGTGTGTGTGTAACGTCCTTGTGTATGGTGCTTGGGTGATCAGTGGCACCTGGTAATAATTAGTAATCGAGAGATTGTGAGCACTGATATTGGGTAAGGGTGGAGCCTGGTGATTCCCTGACAATACCCCCCTCTCCATAGAACGCTCCTGAGGGCAGATTACCCTGGTGTCGAGGTGAACGACCTCTGTTGCAAGTTACAGGTTTCCCCGGATGAGCATTATGGTGGGGAGTTGATCAGGGTTCAGTATATCCCTTCTTGGGACCCATGAGTGTTCCTCTTTACCATAGCCCTCTCAATCTACTAGATATTCCAGTACAGCACCTCAGTGCCAGGAGTCTAAGATTCTTTGTACCGTGAAGACTGCTCAATCCTCTTTGACTGATAGTAAAGGATGTACATCACCATCACCAGGCTCTGTGGAAGAAAGGGATACCGGTGAGTGATAGGGTTTGAGTTGTGAAACATAGAATACTGGGTGAATGCAGTAGTGATCAGGGAGTTTTAATTTGAAGGATAGTAGATGATCTCCTTGATGATCTCAATGGGGCCAATGCACCTGGGACACAGCTTCTTGCATGGTAGGCAAACCTGGTTCCTGGTTGAAATCCATACCTTTTTTCTGGGTTGATAGTTGGGAGCTATGGATCTACGGATGTCAACAAGGTCATTTTGCCTCCAGATGGCTCCTTGTAGGTGATGAGTCCCAGACCCTCTCACTCTCCCAGAACCATTGACTCACCGATTTTACATCAGAAGGGTCCCCAGACCATGGGAACATTGGTGGTTTATAGTATCTTAGTATGCACTGGAATGGGGTAAGACCTGTAGTTTGCTGATGCAGAGAATTTCCAGGAGAGATACTGGCTCCAGGAGGTGGTTATGGCAGATGGTTCGAAGGAAGCATCCAATTTCCATTACCTTCCATTCTGTCCATTAAGTTGAGGACGGTATCCTGAAGACAGACTGACTGTCAATTTTAGGAATTTCATGAATGCTCTCCACACTCTGGACATAAATTGAAGTAATCTGTTGGACATTTATTTATTTATTAACATATCTTTTTTGCGAGGATTATCCCCTTGAGATGAAACATCTCGTATTCGAGGGGATCCTCCAGTACATCAAAGCAAAATGAACCAAATCAGCAGAGCAAATATCACGGTCAGAAACAGCACAACAAAACACAACAGCACACACATTCCAGCTCACAATGCTCAACCCCACGCAGCACGAACCCCACAAGTGACTTGACAAAAAAACAACCACATGACTAGCATTGCACAAGATCAAGGACTAAGAGGAACACAAACAAGAACATTGATGATGATACTAATAATAATAATAAATAAATAAAAATGAGGACATAAAAATGAGAGATAGTAAACACATGACCAATGAATTCAAGTCCATGGTCAAACAAACAAAACTAGAAACAAAGACAATTGTTCTGAAGATGTTCCCCGAGAGCCCTTCGAAACTCTGAATCATACGGAGCCTTAAAACAAAATGCATATTTCCCTACCTGTCTTTTAACTCTAGGAACAAGAAAAAAGATCTTATCATTGTGTCGCAGGCTGTATAGCGAATTATAAAGCACTAAGTGTTGCTTGAGATAAACTGGATAATTCAAGTAATAACTTTTAAAAATAAATTGTAACTAGTGATGACCATGATAACCATGATGTCTTCGGGTATACTGAAGTATCTGTAAACATGGTTAGAAAGGTTTGCCGGCTTCCATAGCTGTGGGCAACTCATTGAGTGGAATGAGTCTGCATGACTTGGAGAATTTGTCCACAATCACAAAGATGCATGTACTCTCTGAGGCACTGGCTTGGTTTTCCTTAGAGGTGTCCACTGGATGGGGTTTATGAATGCTTTTGGGCATAGGATCTGCTCAGGTTGTTTGGAAGAATCATCAGAGGAGTGTATGAAAGAGAGTGCCTAAGCCTTGCCATTCTTGGAATCAGGAGGGTATGCAATGTTGAAATCAAGTCTGGCTAAGAATAATGGCCAATGAGCTTGACGAGGGTTAAGTCATTTGGAATCACTGAGGTATTGGAGGTTCTTATTGTGAGTCCACACTGTGAACTGATGGTGAGCTCCCTCAAGTCAGTGCCTTCATTCTTCTAAAGCCAACTTAATGGCTAGCAGGTCTTGGTTACCAATGTCGTATTTTCTTTCTGCTTGGATGAATTTTTGGCAAAAAAAAAAGCGAATAGATGGAGTCTGGGAGGATTCCCTTGCTGCTGAAAAAGCACTGTTTCTACTTCAGTAGTTGAAGCATAAACTGTGCATCACAAAATACTTCCTTCAGGGTGTTGAATGCGGTCTCTTGGGGCCAGGATAGAGACTTGGGGTTACCACTGATCAGGGACATGAGAGGAAGGGTAATGGAACTGTAGTTGTGGATGAAGCGACAATAGAAATTGGCGAATCTGAGGAATCTTTGGAGATCTTTGACAATCTTGTGAGTGGGGCAGTTACGAATAGCTTCCACTTTACTCTCATTCATTGAGATACCATTTTGGTTGACAATGTACCCTAGGAACTAGATCTCTGATTGTTGTAACTGGCACTTTTCAGCCTTGAGGGACCTTCGCAATGTGCTGTTAATGTTCGGCCATACTCCAAGATTCAAGACAGGAAGAGAAAGATCAGTCTCCGGGAGTATATCATGATGTCATGGATGTAGACCAAACATACTCCCAGAGCACCTAGTGCATAAAATCCTGAAACGAGGAGGGGGCATTCACCAGCACATACAGCATAATGCAATATTCAGAGTGGCTAATAGTGTTCATGAAGGCCATCTTCCATTCATCCCCCTTGTATATCCAGATGAGGTTGTATGCGCTGCTGAGGTCCAATTAGGCGAGGATCTTGGCTCCCCTTAGATGTTCCAATGCAGATGGGATGAGAGGAAGGGGATACCTGAATTTGACTGTGATCTTGTTCAGGGCACAATAATCTATATAGGGCCTCAAGCCTCCTTATTTTTTTGCCACAAAGAAGCTAGAAGTAGCAGGAGAAGTAGGTGGTCTGATGTATCCTTGTTGTAAAGCCTTCCGAATGTATTCCATGGCTTCTTGTTCAGGTAGTGTTAAAGTATAAATTTTCCGCTGAGTACTGATACACCTGGAGGGAGATCAACAGCACAGTCCCATGGCCCGTGTGGTGGTAACTGGTAAGTTCACTAGGGACAGCAGACGTCTTTGAACTGGGACTAACGGTCAGGGATACCAACAGATTGTTAATTCATGGGTGTCTTGGTGGAGGTGGAGTAGACAATTACTGATCGTGGTTCCTTCTTGAGTGGAATGGGTAATGTAGGAAAACATTGCTTGCTTCATTTCTTAATCTCACCAGTTTCCCTAGGGAGCTCTCGATGATGTTGTATTAACCACAGTCGCCCCAGGATGACACCAGCTGTAGAATTCTCCAGAACCAGCAAGTGAATTTTCTCTTGGTAGAGGATTCCTACATGTAAGTGAAGTGCACCCACTCTACACCAGATGTCTGCACAGCTCAAGCATTTTTCAATGATGGTTTGGGCTTTGTAATGTCTCTCACGCTGTTTTCTGGAGGTGGAACTAGCACCAGAGATCACAGAAGATAAAGTTTTCCAGCTGACCCAGAGTTGATGAGTGCGATGACTGGAAAGGAGATATTCGAGACAGTAATGAACACTTTGGTTTTAAGACACAATGAACTAACATAGATAGCTTGGACAAGACTCACCAAAGGTCAAGGAGGTCATATGGGGCATTCGACAATAACATGTCCAGCAGCACTGCAATAGAGGCATAATCTCTGGGTCTGCTGCCAGCTGCATTCAACCAGGGATAACCGTGTAGATTCGTCTTGCATGAGTTCTGATTCTGGAGAGCTGGTGGGCTCTGGTTGACGAAAGATGGATCAGATCCTGGAAGATCTCTCCACAACCCTGTATATGATGGGCTACTCAAATAGAGAGTTGGATACATTTCTCGAGTCAAATGGAATCATCGTATGCAGCGAGATCGAGCTGGAGTTGAGGCTACAATCCCTGAAGGTAAGCGGTGATAAGAGAGCTCTCCTTCCAGCCACTTGCTGCTGCTGGGGTACAAAGCTTCAGGTCAAAATCATTAATGGACATTTTTCCTTGCTTCAAGTGATAAAGTTGATGCCCAATAAAAGTAGCTTCAGCTGTCTTACCAAAAACTTTGCATGTTTTATGTCTGTATTACACGGTCATTTTTCCACCATATTATGCCTGCCCTCTGTAGCTTTCTCCATGTTAATAGGGAGATTATGAACAAGATTTTTAGCTCTCTCAGTAGGGAATTAATGTGACTGCATCTCGGGCCAGAAAACATTGTAGCAGAAATTCGTTGCACTCCTCCGCCAAACCAGAGTAGGGCAGCAGGTTGGCCATTGGATTGGGCGACAATGGTAGGTGGAGAAGAAGTGCTTGGTGCAGTGAATGGTGTGGCAGTGATTGGGTGAGAAAAAGACTGGCAAACCAAATTTCACCAATTCTTGAAATGGGTAGGGTTGTGAAGTGCTTATGCTGCCGATTCCTGTATTCTGTCTGGTCTTCTGTCAGGGAAAAACACAATGGACAGACCGATAAGTTTTCAAACAATCCAGAAACACTATTAATTGACTTGAATCAAACATATGCCTGCAGAGAAGGTAAAAATACGGAGTCCTGAGAGGAATGGTGAGTTGCAATACCCCCAATATTATTTACTGAGAGATAATGAACACGTTCCTGTTGTCTTATAGGAGGATCACAGGATACTTATAGGAGAAGAGGATTGGAGGCTAGATACAAGAACAAGGATAGGATCATGAAGGTAAGTAATCTTCAGGTAAGTAACAATCAGAACGGATGCAGTCTTAGCCATAGATGAGATGTGTGTGTGGCAAGTCCTTTTTTTGTGGTGCTGGAGTGATTGGTGAAAACTGGTGATAATTAGTAATCAGGAGACTGAAGGCCCAGGTAAACTCAACTTTCCGCGTTCCATTCCGCACAGTTTTAAGAGTATACTCAACCATGAACAAGCACGGTCGGATGAGCTTAATACATGTGCAGTACCACTTACTCTGGCTCAACATTCATTTCACACATGTGCGGTTTGTAAACCTAGATGTACTAAATGTTTCTTACTTCAATAAAGAGTTACTTTCTAGCACTGCAGGTTGTTGCTTAAATTGGTTGCCAGTTCATTCAGCTGGCATCACTTCCTTATATTTTATTTGACAGTAAAATTAGCAGTGTATTTTTACATTTAAATGTGTCCTTACAATAACTGAATTAATTTGTGTTTTCCCTACCGAGTTCAGGGATCCAGTTACAGGGAAATATTGATGAGGTTGCATAGAGTTCACTGTACAGTGTGACAGTTTGCTCCAGCAGTTTGACATCAATTTCTTGCCATTGGAAAACATAAAACTTTTCAAAAAAGCAAATGTCTTAAGCTATATGTATAAAGTGATCATTTTTGTAAATTAAGATGAATACAATGTCAAATAGAACAACCTTAACAGACTTTAAAAATGTCTCTATGAATACTGATTGTCCCAAAGAACAGTTGACTACAAAAGTTGTGCCTTTTGTGTGTGTTTTTCAACCAACGTTCTCTCTCACAGCAGAGTTTTCAGAAGAACGGGTGGATGTTGAGCTCAGTAATGCTGAATGCATCTCCTCTGCTGAGGAGAAGCAGTGTGGTATGCATTGCTGCACTTATAATACAGATGCTATGAAATGCAGTTTGTCTTCGCTTTCCCCTACAAGCTGCCCCCCTTTTTTTTTTTTCATGCAATACAATGCTTTTTACTAACTTTGCCTTGTTAAATAAACAGAGTTTCAAGACTGGATTAGCTTTGTTTCTGGTTGTTTGGATGTGCATTTCTTTCCCACCCGTCTGTTATAGTGTTGATGCAAGTTAATCACCCAGTTATTTAATTTCAGCAGGGCACTTTTGAAGTCAGCTAAAGTCTAAATGCAGCTGCGCTGTGAAGCTAAAACCTTCCATTTCTGGCTTGCTTTTAGACATTTTAACAGCAGCTTCACTTTCACAAGTAAACCAGGACTATTTAAGGAGTTTGGTGTATAATGACTGTTTAAATGATTGTTTTGTAGAGAGCCCCCAAGATTCAAGACAGGAAGAGAGAGATCAGTCCCAGTCTGCTGTGGAAGTGGCGGGCGGTACGGACCTTCTGCTCCATCAACTGCTGCCTCTTTTGACTGACATGCTTTGCTTGACTGCCCTTTTGTGCCTTTAATGATGTGGATGCTTTGTGCCTTACATCATAATGCTTCTAATTTTCTATAGCATTTTCTTTACTGATTTGTTGCATATTTTAAGCCTGCAGGATCCATTTGCTTCTGTTTGAAGTGGGCCTACTAATAACAAGAATTTCAGCTTGGATGCAGTTGTTTCAAATTCCCATTTCTTGCTTTGAAATACTTTTTATGTTGCGCTTACACTGGGGTGATTTTTAAAGTGTAAGGTAATATGTATGTCTGCAAGCACACCGTTTAATTTTAACATCACTGCTGAGGCATGCTGACAGGTTTCAGGGTTTTAAATCAAAATAAACTCAAGGGAGACTCCAGCACCATTCCCAGATTAGTTCCCATGTGATTAGTCACAGAGATCTCAGAGAGCTCAATTGCTTTTGCCAGGGTAGGTGTGATGTTATGCCAAGTCTGGAATTAATGCTTTGTGCTAAATAGGATCTCAGTCAAAGCTTTTCTCTCATAGGTCACAGTGCTTCAATTGCAAGCATTTGTTTCTTTTGTGATTTCAAAATGAAGTGTAGTATATTGATTATCAGATTTTACTCTAGGTTATAGTGTTTATAGTGCATCTCTGTAGCTGGAATTGCCAGAAAATATGCTATGTAGTTCTCTAATGTTGTATTTTATGTTTCTCTCTCTGTTTGCTACATATCATGATCATTAATAAGCTGGAGGAATGGCACCCACAGGTAAAACCTTTTTTTACTTTTACACAACTACCACATTAGTGTCATGCTTTGTAGAATAGCCATTATGCTACATGAATTATTATTTTGTAGATGTTTTTCCTTTTTTTTTTTATACAAATATGTATTTTTACATATAAAAGTTTATTTTCTGTTTTGTTCTTCTGATAGTACTCCACCTCACTGATCTTTATTTGTACTGGTTATTTGATTTTGTGAATTCACAAAGATATGTCCATTATATTTTAATAATCAGTAGAAACTAGGTGCTTTTAAAGAACAGACTCCAGTAATTAATTCTGTAATAATGGCAAATCATCATCAAAACAAAAAAAAAAAATATATATTTTTTTTTTAGGGCCACAAATTTTACATTTACATTTTGTTAAAGTGCATTTATTTTGATTTCTTGACCCACATATAAATATTAAATTAAAATAAAATATTAACTGCTTTGTAATTTCATATTACAGTTAATGTATTTTAAATATAAGTTTATAATAAAATGTTGCAATTTAAAAAAAAAGTTTCAATTTAATACAATCACAAATACATGACATAAACATATATTTCAGTTACCATAAAACACTCTTGCACTTAATAATCAATTTTTATTTAATTGTAAATAACATAAAATTGTTGTAAAAATAAAAAAAACAATCTTGCTCTTTAATTGCACCTATCAGCTCATATTTCTGTATTCAGTGTGAAGTCCAGTTTCATCACCGCTGTTTATTTTGGATGTTAGCAAAGGCCAGCAAACCAGTTATGTTTGCCCCTTGTCTTCACACTACAGTTGTCACCACAAGTGTTTTTGTTCCCTCCTTATCATGTGACAGTTTCCTTTGGAGAAGTCATATAGATGTTGTCATTGCATTCTATAAATCTTCTGACCACTGTCTGTTCACGGTGAATGGGACGTGCATTAGTGAAAGGCAAAAGCGGCTTTGTTTCCAGCTTTAGCAGCAGGGTTTTCACAAGATGGTTCTGATCAACACTCGGACTGGAGCTGTGTAGACCACCAGAGAATACTAGAGCAGGACCAAGACCTCCTCAGAAGCAGCTGGTCTGGACGACCGTCCCATTCCCATCATCGAAGGACATCCGTCAGTCCAGACCGCACCAGGAGCCTCTCTTTGGAGAATGAGCCACCTGTGACTTTCCTGGTCCGCAGCGCTGCCCTGGAAGACCTGACATCTGTTGGGGAGAGGATTGTAGAAGCCAGGGCTCCTTACAGCGAGACCCTTCAGGAAGAGGAAGAAATGTCTTTTTACAGCAATGAGAGCCATGTCAAAGAAGAAAATCTTCCGGCATGGGCTCAGACAACTCTCACTGAATATACACCTTCTGAAACCAAAGAACATAGTTTTACAAAAACTCTACCTCATGAACCCATGGAAGCAATGGGCAAAGTGCAGGAGAAAGTTGATGCTGCGTTTTCAGGGGGTAATCACAACGTTATAGTTCCCGCCAAAGATGCAGAGACCAAAAAGACAGAAGCCACTCCTTCCTCTACAAGCACAATTGGCTCTTCAAAAGGTGTCCACGTCTCCCCGGCAAGAAAATCCCTGGTGCCGGTGGCTCAGTTCAAAGGTCTGTGCAGTTAAGCTCACAGAATCCCAATGCAGTGTCTCTTCCTTGGTTTGCCTCCACCTATGTTTTACAGAGCCGCTTAGCCATGCACCAATTTCTGTCTATAACGAACATCCTACAAAATGAACAGCGTGCTGAGGAGAACGATCTGTTGTCCTGCAGTTGTTTGCCTCGTGTCGTCCTTTTTCGGGCACTCGGTCTCACTCTGTCATTCTTTTGTTCCCTCCGGTGGCCTTGCAGCTTGTTTTGCGCCGATTGATGAAATCCATGTTTGCTGGCCGTGTTTCAATGAGTTCAGTTTGGCATGTCTGTGTGCATGAATGAGCTACAGTACTTGCATGTGTTCACAACACCATCTGGTGCAGCACTGCTTTAACAGATCCCCTCACTTTCATTTACAGCTTATGTTTCTCAAATAGTTGCTTAGAAACAATAGAATTAACATCCAGTAAACATACTGAAGTTAAGAAAAAGAGATGAAGCTGTAGGAATAAATGTAGCAACCTGTAGTCAGTTTAGAAAAGGTCTACAGTCTTAAAAATAATAAAGAATATATGACGTTTCCAATGGAGGTGGGTTCAAAACGATGTAATAGAAGAACAATTTTTGGTTCTCCAAGGAACCTTTCTGTCAACAGTCTGTAAAAAAAACTACTTTTTCTTACTGTAAAGAACATTTTAAAATTAAAGTCTACATTATAAATAACCTTTTTTTGGAATGGAAAGGTTCTATTTATGTTAAAGGTTCTTCATGAAACCATAAATAAACTTTATTTTTAATAACTTTAAAGAAGCTTATCTGCAATACTGTAGAGCTCTTATTTAGATTTTCTTCATGGACAAGGCAGTATCAGAATGCATTATGATGAACTTTTAAATCGATATGGCAGGCCAGGTGAGAGAAATGTTGATTATAAACAAAAACAATTTGATTCAATACTTAAAATAATTTATGAAAATGTTTTCACATTTTTAGACTAACTATTTTATCCAGTAATTGTATGTGCTATTGTGTCAAAGCGTGTTGAAATTGATTGTGAGTTGAGTCTCTAGTGTTATTTGTGATGTTTAGTAATGATTTAGTTTATGCAGATCACTAGGCTTATTAACACTATTTCTGATATACTGATTGTAATCATATTGGTGCATTTTTGTGGTTCTTCACAGCTCAGTCCAAGACCAATGGTGATGCAGAGAAGAGGGTGAGTGCTAAAAGCTATTTTTGCATCATCTTTCAGTTCTCTTCCACTTTAACTGTAGAACTTTTTCCCTTTTATTTTGCTTTCTGACGCTATTTGTTCTCCATGGAGTTTTCATTCACTATGGTTTTGCTCTTTATGTAAAGACCCCTAAAAACAGTAAAGTGAGACCCTCTTTCCATAAAACACCTTCCTCCATCCCGAAAAAGGCCCTGACTTCCTCTAGTAGATCTCCATCAGTACCTGCCACCAGTTCTGGTCCCAAAGAATCCATTCCAAGAGTGAGTACAGCTGCTGGCGTCGGACCCCGTGTCCTGCTGCTGCGGTGGAGAATGGTTTAACTTTGCGCCTGTTTTACTGCCAGCACACACACTGTCTGGTGTGATTAACAGCATCATTTTCTCTCCTCCTAATAACTGGCCAACATCTCATTCACATAAAATTCTGTCTTTGTTGTTAGTTAAATCTAAAGTTTTTTTTAGATTTAGGATATATCATCAACACTGACAAATGAAAACAGTTGGTGTGATTTTAGAATAACTGTATTGGATAACTTGATTGTGTTTCCAGTGGATTGGTTAATAATTACTGAATGTGCCTTCAACTAACTGTATGTTTGAGCGTGCAAACATGTCATTTGATTATAAATGCTTCTTCAAATATGAGTGTTTTTGTCCAACAGTGGCTGTACATGCATCACGATATATATTTTGATTTGCATCTTTATAGTAGAAATGACAGTCTGGTCTTGGATATTAAATTTTTTGTGATAAAAATGGCAAGCTTCTCCGTCTTGAGGCTAAGTTTACATAGCATTTGTGTCCATAAATAATATTTTTACAGCTTTTGCACATTAGAAAATAACAGCTTGGTTGGAGATTATATTCACCTCTTATCTACTTTAACGTTTTTCAAGCTCTCGTCAGCTTGTTCTTGTTAAACTGAATTTACACTAACTGAAATGTGTGGGTTATGGTGGAAATTATGGCAAAACTGAGGGGAGAATGTGCTTAGGAGATATAAGTGGATACATATAGACATTAGCAGTTGTTTTGTTATTTATAATTTCATAGAATAGAATTCTTAATGTATTTCTGTTTCTATTTCTTTCTGTCTATTCATTCCTGTATATCTCTAGGCTAGCAGTAGACCTCATGCTGCCGGTTCAAAGATTCCTGCCATGTCTGCAGTTGCCAAAAACGGAAAAGGTGAGTTTCTTTCAAAGGGGTTTTTAGGAATGGATCTTGTATATCTTTTTGAAGAATGGAAAGTTTGATTATGAGATTATTGCCATCTTTATAACTCTATACTGTTTCCCAGACTCTCCAAAGACCCCGGAGACCAGTGGGCACAGCAGCCCCGGGATTCTCAAATCCCCTGCCAGCAATGCTGCGGGAGGCAGGTCTCCAAGCACAGGAAATGAAATCAAGAAGGTCGCAGTAATTCGCTCGACCCCTAAGTCTCCGAAGAACCGCTCACCCACTTCCCTTTCGGCCGCTGCCCCCCTCCCTGATCTGAAGAACATACGCTCCAAAGTCGGCTCCACTGACAACTTGAAGCACCAGCCTGGAGGCGGCCGGGTAATTCATCTCCAGTTTATTGTTTATTGTTAATTTGGATCCCCATTAGCTTCCACAAAGTGGTTGCTAATCTTCCTGGGGTCCACAGAGTTGCACAATACAAAAAAATCCTTCAAACAAATAAAATAATAACAAAAATACAATTGCTAATCCAGTCACATTACAAAACTATACCCATACATATTAATAGTAGCAGCACAAGCAGAAGTACGTCTATACCTTTAACAACATGTTTACACAATTTCTTTTAAACACATGTGTTGAATTACTTTTACGTATATTTATAGGAACAACATTCCAAGCAGCAGAGCCACGATACAATACAGTCTTTTTCAGCAAATTTGATTGTGGACATGGTAAAAACAGTTGAGACTTACTCACTTGACGTGTTTTATGATCGTGTCTAAAACCAACATATACAAGCTTTTCAAAGAAAAAACATGGTGTGTGATACTTGATTACCTTATAAAAATATACCAACACTCGTAAATGTAATTTGTCCTTCACTAAAAGCCATGATAATTTTCTATGCATATCAGCAACACTGGCCTGAAATTGATAATGGAGCACCAACCTAGCTGCTCTATTCTGAACAATCTGAAGTTTTTTTAAGTGCTTTTCTGATGCACTTGACCATATTATAGGGCAGTACTCAAGATGCGATAAAACTATTGACTGCACCACATCTTTTAAAACCAAAGACGAAATAAATGCAGAACATTTCCTGGCTACTGCTATACCTTTACCCATGCTGCTTACTATATGATCTATATGTTTGGACCAGGACAATGTATTGTCAAGTATCACGCCCAACAAAGTAACATCTGTTACTTGTTCCACTGGCGTCCCATCAATAAATAAATTCAAATCTGCAGCCCTAGAAATATTGTATTTTTGGCTAAAAATTATGCATTTAGTTTTTTCTATATTTAAAATTAATTTGTTAATTTGAACCCATTTAGAAATTATTAAAAGCTCATCACTCAAATTTTTCTTTAGTTCAGCTGAAGAATGTGCTGCAGAAAACATTGTAGAGTCATCTGCATACATAACTATATTAGCATTATTAACAACATATGGTAAATCATTTATAAAAATAGAAAACAATAAAGGACCTAAGCAACTTCCTTGTGGAACACCACAATAAGTATTTTTAGCATCTGAAAAAGATCCATTATAAAACACTCTCTGTTTTCTATTAGAAAGATAGCTTCCCATCCAATTAAGGGCTGTCAATGAAAAACCATAACATTTTAGTTTAGCCATAAGAATATCATGGTCAATGACATCAAAGGCTGCTGTAAAATCAATTAAAACAGCACCAACCAGTTTCTTATTATCTAGACATGCTAACCATTCATCTGTCATATGTATAAGAGCAGTACTTGTGGAGTGTCCTGGTCGATAGGCATGTTGAGCATTGGCAAGTAATCCATTTGTACTAAAATATTGTAAAATTTGCTTGAAGGTAATCTTCTCTAAAAGCTTACTCAAAATTGGAAGTATGCTAATTGGTCTGCAATTAGAACCTAAAAAGTCTGTTTTTCCCTTTTTAAGTAATGGAATAATTTTAGATTCTTTCCAAAGATTTGGATATTTGCCACCAATCAAACACCTATTATAAATATGACAGATCGGTTGAGAAAGCTGTCTAGCTACCATTTTTAGCAATTTTCCATCTAACTGATCAGCTCCACAAGGTTTATCATCTGGAATTAAAAGCAACATCTCTTCTACAGTAGTTTGATCAACAGACCTAAAATTAAAACTGCATAATTTATTTTTCATTATTTTAGAAATAGGACTACAGGCTGATTGAACATCATTGCCATACATGCTAGATCTTAAATTGTTCACCTTATCGTTAAAAAAGGTGTTAAAATAATTAGCTATCTCTAATGGTTTAGTAATAAACTGACCTTCATTTTCCACACACCCTTGATAATTATTTGTCTTCCTACACATTATTTCATTCAGTGTTTTCCATATTTTCTTGGAGTCACCAGCTGCAGACCTAATTTTTTGCTTATAATATTCCCTTTTTTTAATATGATTTAATTTAGAAACCCTATTTCTTAACTTACAATAGAATTTTTTATTGTAGTCACTTCCTAATTTCTGTACTACCTCCTTTGCCTTGTCTCTTTGCAGCATTAAGCACTTCAGCTCATCATCGAGCCAAGGAGCATTTTTAGTTTTTACTGATCTTTTTCTAAGTGGGGCGTATTTATCAATTATCTTATTTATTATATCCATAAAAATATTTAAGGCTTTATTAACATCTTTTTCTTGACACACTAGTTGATTTACTTTAGTGTTCTGTTGCCAGTTCGGTTTGAGATCCAACTAAAATCAAATTTTTATTTTGAAGTACCAGATCCCGGGCACCACCCAACCCCCACCCCTCTAAAAATAAATATAATTTTTATAATTGTAAAATTAATTTTATAATTTTTATAATTTTAAAACAATTATTAAAAAAATAAAATAAAATAAACAACTTAAAGGCAGCAACTGAACTTATGTTTTTTAAGTATAATCAGACTGGCTGAAAAAGCTATTTCAGCTAAAATTATATTAAACTGACTCTGAAATTTGACATTTAAAATTATTATTATTATGTTTTATTTATTTTTTGTTACAAACATGTGTTACCATGACCTATTGATCATATTATGTGTTCATTATGGTCAAAGTCTAATGAAAACCTGTTTTTTATTCAAATAACACTTTCAAGAATAGTTTACAAGTCGCAATAGTTTTTAACTCTTCCTATGTTCTTTCTTACACAGGTACAAATTCTTGATCAGAAGGTGGATTTCAGTAATGTTCAGTCTAAGTGTGGCTCCAAAGCAAACCTCAGGCATGTACCAGGAGGTGGAAATGTGAGTACATACATTTTATTATTTATTACTTATTTTATTACATTTTATACTGTATTTGTCATTGGCTATCCCAACATTATCAGTAAACTCTCACTGTTTGCCAAATGTTTAGTGAGAATTGACTAATCTATTATCTCAAGGTATTGTAATGGTTGAATTTCCCAAGAATGGGAAATATCCAGTTGTGCAAACAACGTAAAATGTTCGCCGTTCCAAAGTCTATTTTTTTTAAAGCACTTAACAGTATGTCTTTATGCTTCATGAGTGTTGGGGATTTTTTTTTTTTTTTTTACCAATTTGCCCTTTTTGTTAATGAAAGCTTCCAAATGTTTATGTTAAACAGGAGCACATTTTTGATCAGAAGTTAGACTTTAGCAATGTCCGATGTGAAGTGTGGCTTCAAAGCAATATTCAACACCCAGAGGTGGCAGTGTAGTAAGTTACTATGGGGTAAACAGGAGACCCAGTTCACTCCTAAATTTGCCATTATTATGGGAGTCAGAGTAAAACTCCCAGCCATACTTTACTGAATTGAAATGTTCCTTAGATGTTCCTCATGAAGTTATAAATAAGGTATACTACAGATGTTATTAGTAAAAATCTGAACGTTTCTGATAAGGCTTCAGCCAAAAGGTAATCCTTCTTTTCCTTGACCTCTGCACTCTTTCAGGTAAAAATTCTTGATCAGAAGGTGGACTTCAGTAATGTCCAGTCAAAGTGTGGCTCCAAAGACAATTTGAAACATGTACCGGGAGGTGGCAATGTGAGTGACTATGGGATGAACTCAACACCCTCTGTCTTGGTTCTTCCTGAAGTTATGACCATTTGTGGAAACCTTGTAAAAAACAAAAAACGGCAAAGCTCTCATTCAGTGTAGTAGTTGTGTCTGTTACACAATCACTGACTGTTTACACTTTTGGATTGACACTGAACTGTAAAAGAGGATTTTTTTCAATTGTTGAGTCAACTGTTGAACACTGAAACCTAATTCAAGTGTGAGTGGGAGACAAAAAAACTCAAATTCATTAAATTAAATTCATGTTTGTGCTGTACCATTCACATACTCATGGCTCTTTCTCATTGGTAGCTCTTTTTATCTCTAAGATACTTGGAAAGCTAACTCCTGCTCTTCCCAACTTGATTTTCCAGGTATAAATACTGGATCAGAAGTTGGACTTTAGTTATGTCCAGTCAAAATATTTCTCCAAAGAGAATGTCAAACATGTACCTGGAGGTGGCAATGTGAGTAACTCTGGGTTGAACTCAACACCTTCAGTCTTGGTTCTTCCTAAAGTTATGACCATTTGTGGAAATATTGGGATTAGCAATTTGGACACCCCATTCCATCCACCCTCTCAAGGTCAAAAACATCTGCACTTTCATGGTCCAAAAAGCCTTTCCTAATGATGAACTATGTTAGTTTCATCTGGTGGCTCTCTAGCTTCCTCTCTGGTCCCAAGCAAAAAATACAGATAACTCCTCTTCCCCAAACTGTGTACTCTTTCAGATTCAAATTCTCGATCAGAAGTTGGACTTAAGTAATGTGCAGTCTAGGTGTGGTTCCAAAGATAATATGAAACATGTACCCGGAGGTGGAAAAGTGAGTAAACAGGGGCCCGTTTGTTGGCGTTTTAACCAAAAATCATACTAATAGAGACTTTAAAGTGCCTCTATTATGCCAATTCGGATATTGCCTTTCACGCACTGTGTAATGTAGTATGCTAATGTAAACTGAAAATGCACCATAAATAAAGTTATCATCTCCAAAAAGAAAGACCATGCATGTACACCTATAACAAAACAATAATCGGAACCTTAAAAATGGCATAAAAGGGCTACTTTATAGTAGGGATGCACATATTACAGTTCTGCCTGATACTAATAAGCCAATGATTATGGCCAATAACCTATAAATCGCTTTTGTCATTTTAAATGCTAAAAGTGAATTTTGGCATTATAACATCATAATGACTGATGGATATTGTTTTTGAGATTTGTTAAAGATTACATTTAGCAGGGTTATTTATTAAAATATTAGTGTTTTTAAAGCTTAACTTCTTCTATTGCTCACTTAATCTAAATGCAAAAAATACAGGAAATAAGTGTTCAAAATTAAATGAATACAAGATGCTCATAAATTTATAAAAATTGTGATTTAAGTGTTTTGTCTCAGTTAGCAGTCTGTTAGCTTTTCATATCCCCCCACCAAACCTCCTAAAACTATACCTTTGTCCTTACAAAAATAAATGACCAGACCACCACTAAAATCCTAACCCGTAATCCCAACCGGCCTGTCATTAAAGGGTAACTCCTCACTAAAATGAAAATTTTGTCTTTAATCACTTACCCCCATGTCGTTCCAAACCCGTAAAAGCTTCGTTCATCTTCAGAACACAATTTAAGATATTTTGGATGAAAACCGGGAGGCTTTTGACTGTCCCATAGACTGCCAAGTAAATTACACTGTCAAGGTCCAGAAATATATGAAAGACACTGTCAGAATAATCCATCTGCCATCAGTGGTTCAACCGTAACATTATGAGGCAATGACAATACTTTTTGTATGCGAAGAAAACCAAATTACTGACATTATTCAACAATTTGTCTCCTCTGTTTCTCCCCATAACCGTAGCATCATTTTGGAGAATATACCCTAAAAACCCAAACTGCTTATGCTATTCTTTGTCAGCTGTGACACAAGGATGTGTTTTCTATGTGTATTAATGCTTTGATTTGAACGAAAGCAATGAATGGTTGAATCACTGATGGCAGATGGACTATTCTGAAAATGTCTTTCATACATTCATTTTTTCTGGACCTCAACCATATAATTTACTTGGCAGTTAATAGGACAGTCACAAGCCTCCCAGTTTTCATCCAAAACATCTTAAATTGTGTTCAGGAGACTAACAAAGCTTTTACGGGTTTGAGACGACATAGGGGTTACTAATGACAAAATTTTCATTTTGGGTTGGAGTATCCCTTTAAGGACAATCAGTACACTCACTAAAGCACAATAGAGATACTTATAGACTCCAGATGAGTTGCTCTTCTCTGCTCTTGAAGGACGTCGACTCTGTAGCACACAGGGGTCTTGTTGTAGTGCTCTGGTCAGCCCAGTGCTCCTCTGTGGTGAGCAGTTGGCTAGAGCTCAGAGCTGACCTCAACCCTGAAGACACTGAGGCCTTTTTATACAGAAAAATTAAAACAACAACAGCTGTGGCTATGAGGTCATTGGTTCTATTTTTGGGAGCAGGGATGTAAACATTTATACTGTTCTCATGTTGTATCCTCAATCTATAGTCTAGTACAGTAGTTCCCAAAGTGGGGGTCGCGACCCAGCGCGAGATGAAACTTTATTTTTTATTTTTATGTTTTAATTTTTTTATATGTTAATGCGAGATGGTGAAAAAAAAGTCCGAAATACACATTTAGGTCTTTATTTTATTACACTTTGTCTGTTTGCGTCTGTAGATTACGCGTAAATTCAACAAAAGCTAGCGTTGTAAATCATCCTGCCGATCCGCGATCTCTGTCTGCTCTCTTTCATCACAGGCACGGCTGGAAAGCTCTCTCTTCACTGTACAATGCTGTCAGATCCAAATATGGTCATTTCCTTCTTATCAGCAACCAATCGCGAAAGTAAAAGGGCTGAATGAGCAATCTCATTGGCTGATGATAAATCTTTAAAGCCTGTTTTCTCAAAATGACCTTTCTCTCATACTCCAAGTACGAAATCTCCACTTTAGTAGCACCTATATACACCAAACTTTCCAGTCTTGTAACTAGTTATACTATGAAGACATTTACACAGGTATTTGTACATATATTATTCCTAACCTGATTTATATAACATTTTATTACTAAAAACATGGCGAAAATCTTTTTTTTAATGCTATTGATATTATATTCTGATTTACAGGATAACAAAAGTAGATATCCATAAATCCCTCTGTAATTTTTTCCCCATCTAATATGTGAGCACAATGGGTGTCGCAGCTCGTCAGCAATCTAATATTGGGGGTCGCAGTCTGAAAAGTTTGGGAACCCCTGGTCTAGTAGACAGATAATCACCTAAAATAAATAAAGGGGTTGTGGTTCATGATCATTTAAGGTATATTACAACTCTATAAATACAATAAAAAATAAATGTTAAAAGATGATATTCTCAGAGATGACTAAACCACCAAGAGGGTGTTTTGTATTCAAGGGAATGAAAAGTTTTCTAACCAGTTATACTTTCACACTTTAATTTGGGGACCAATTTTCAATGATATTTAACTATTAACTACAACTTTTGCCGACTAAACTCCTACTTTTCTGTTCATTAATAGTTAGTAAGGTAGTTGTTCAGTTTAGGTATGGCGTGGATGTAAAACACAGTATCAATATGTGCTTTATTAGTAGGCCACTAATAAACCGCAATATGCTAGTAACTTGCATGCTAATAAACAACTAACTAATACTGAGAATTGGTCCCGAAACTACAGTGTTACAGTTTTGTTGTCTTTCTTGTGAAAATCTGTGTAAGTGTGTTTGGATAGTTTAAAACCAAATTTATTTTAACTCCCTGGAAGAATAATAAAACCCTTATTTTGTTTTGTTTTGAAAAGGTGCAAATCCTCCACAAAAAGATTGACCTGACCAATGTGCAGTCAAAGTGTGGATCGAAAGACAACATTCGCCACAAACCAGGTAATCCTGCACGTCCACCTTGGATTTGACAAACCTTGGACTTACTTAGCGTTTTGAGTGCATGTAAATAATCATGTGTTTAATGTGGTGAAATCACGAGGAATTTTACTTGCATGTTCAAGGTGGAGGAAACATTGAGATCAGGTCTGAGAAGCTTGAATTCAGGGCTCAGTCAAAGATCGGATCTATGGACAACATTAAACACACACCTGGAGGAGGCAGCAGGAGGGTAAGACCACATGTCCTCCGCTCATGGGATATGATACTCCAGTTATTCACTCTCTACCCTGAAGTCAAATAAGAACGTTCATAAATCCTTATTATTTTATAACCAGATGTCTGTGTAAATCTGTCTCAGCTGATCTCTGGGTTTGAATCATTTAGTTCCTAAGAAGATCGGGTTTAAATAAATCCCTGAACTAATTTAACTTCTTTAAAATCTCATCTCATCGTCCTTTCTTTGGACTCCGTAAACTTCAGAATGAATGTGTGCATATTAAACAGGATTTTAAAAAATGTAAGCATTACATACGTCATCTTTAATTTTGTGTTACCATCATTTTCCTTTTTGTTGAACCCATATCATTTTGTTTCTTTCTGTTTTGGTTGACCATGGTTTTCATTTCACCACCCACTGGCCACCCTGGGCTACGTTTCTAGAGAGAGAAGGGGAAAGGGGCAGATACGCCCCAAGATGAGGGCTTCCTCACCCCAGACCCCTCTGATACCCCCACCCTCTCATCTGCCAGTATGTCCCCAGAGCCCGTCCTCCTCAGCAACCCCCAAATAAAGATTGAGGACTCCAGTAAGTATTCAGTGTGGGGGAGATATTCACCTCAAATTAACCAGCAGTTGTACTTCATATATTTTGAGACTCTACTGGTGAAGAGGGTAAAACTATTGTTTAAACTAATAGATATCATCACCATACTTTTGTTTTGATGAAAAAACCTCTTAAAGTATGGTGAATGTAAGTAGAGATTTCTGGCTCAGTGCAGGAATAAAAAAAAATATTTTGAGAAAACAGCCTTTAAAATGTATTTATTATAATTGATATCTACAGATGCAAAAAGATTATAATAAAATAAACTTGAATGTGTATTTTGGATTTTTTTTTTACACTAGCCTAAAAGAAGACGAGTCAAATTAAACTATGGTTTTGCCTTTAGTGTCTTGCCCTAAATAAAATAAAATAAAATGATGCTGATGATAATTTAATATATACATATGCAAATAAGAAATTATTGAATTAATATGCAAAGTGGTAGATAATTAAGTGACCAACCACAATAAAATATTTCGTATAAATGAATGAAAATTTTTCTTTTGCATATTGCATATAATTGAAAGCTTGTACAAATATCTTGTGAAATGCATCTATGGTGCCATCTTCTGGCACAGAGTGATAGGAAATTGACAGTACAAAAAAAAAGCAACTGACAAAACAATTTAAAGAAATACTGATTTAAAAAAAAAAAAAACATTTATTTTTTAGTTTAAATAGTATTCATATTTATATAGAAGTGTATATCAAAAATATTTTATTATTGTGTTTATTTTTTTCTTTGTCTGCTGCTTTGTCCCTTTTAACACATCTTACCCATTTTTTATTGTTTGATCATTTGATTACTTTTTTATCCATTAGTCATTTGCGCATATTATTATTCAACATTTTAAGGGTTCTCAACAAATATTCTGGCTCTTAAACCAGATATATTCATTCGGGATCACGAGTATTAGAAACTCAATTCTCCTAGAAGTTTATGGAAATATAATCTTTACAGTCCTGAATTCAGTTTAATCTCCATCCAAGAATCTCAGGCCTGCTCTGGGTCAATATAAACCAACGCTGGATGCTGTCCAGTTCACCTCAGAGGTTTCACTTGCAGTCATTAGTTCATATATATTTCCTTTTCCCAGATTGAGTCACACAAACTGACGTTTCGTGAGCAGGCCAAAGCGCGAACCGACCATGGTGCAGAAATCGTGTCTCTAGAGGAGTCACCACATGGCCTGAGCACCGTCTCTTCTTCTGGCAGTATCAACATGGCAGACCCCCCGCAGCTTTCCACCCTCGCTGACCAGGTGTCTGCATCGCTGGCCAAGCAGGGCTTGTGATTGGACCATACTGCCACCAAACCCCGCCCCCTCCCGACCACATACCTGATGGTATTCTAACCTCTCTCTGAAAGTCATTTTGTGGCCCAGAAAACAACGCCAAGTAACTTTTAGCCCTCACTGTTCGACTTTGTAATACTTAAGATTCATTAAAGGCCAATGAAGCTGTTTGAACTGTGAATTATGTAGGAATTTGCCTGTTCACTTGCCCTTGCTTTAATGCAATGCCCACGGTTGGAATTAAATAATTGGTTGGAATTAAATATAATGGCTTTTATTGACCATTATATTTTTCCTTAGACATGCTATTTTTCGGTTACTAGTGGATTTAGGACAGTTCATACCGAACCCATTTTCACTTTCAGATAGGACTGTTCTCATTTTTAAATCAGGTTAAATGTTATGAAAACACTTTTTTTCTGTGTGCCTACAGTCTTAAAATATTGATTTGAATTATGTCAGTGCTTCATTGAAAATGCCTCTCCTTTTTTTTTTTTGCTTGTTCCCGAAATTGACAATTATCAAAACATTGAACTTGCACTTTTATTTTTTTTTACATAAACATAAAACAAAATTATCTTCCAACTGCAGCTACGTATTTTAACCAAGATGAACATTTTCTGTTTTGTACAGTTTTATTGGTGACACTACAATGAGGTTCAATTTGTTCATGAAATAACAACAGATAATACTTTTACAGCATTTATTAATCTCGATAAATGTTCATTTCTACATATACTAATGCATTATAGCATTTTTTTGTTAACAGCAATAGGAAATAAATTGACCAGGATTAAAAATTGCTGTTAAAAATGGCTTTTTTTTTAATATAGATTGACTAGCGTTATTGTAAAGTGTTATTGTTTTATTAATGACAGGTTACATGTGAGAAATCTGGTTATTCTTTGAAATATCTTGTGGAAACCTATGCACCTGTAAACTTTCTCCATAATACTGCCAACAGTTCCTCTCATTCTCAACATCCAGCTCTAGTTGAGAAAGAATTAATGCGATGCATTGCCAAACTGTTCTTCTTTAGGCACACACTGTATTATAAATTGGCCTACTACATTTACAATATTGTGTATTGTATTCTTTACGAAAAGCATCACTCGAGCACAAGCATGCTGTTAAACTTTGATCTGACCACATCATCCGCTTCCACTACAATAGCTGTAAAATCTTATGTCAAGGTATTCTGTTTTCCTGAATGATGATGTAATGAACTCAGCCAATCATATGGCTTAAATTCTCTCTCCTGCACTGCACTATCGCAGAATGTTTAATAAGCTTTGAACCACTTCACACTATCTTTGCTCCTTGCATGCATCTCATGTAAGCAGCTCGAGATACTGCGTTCACCTCCTACAAGCCTACATGCGTATATCCCGTAATGGCTGATGTGCTAATTAGGAATCTTTGTAGATAGTAGTGAAAAAGAGCACTACTCAGATGGCAGCCCCTGTTTCTTTGTGTTGGAGATGGAGACGTGTATCTACCATTATATTTAATGTATGCTTACTGTATGTTTTTGACTGTATGTTTATATGAGGAGATTTAAATAATAAAAATAAAAAAAAAACAGATAAGTTCAGAAACCATGCCTGCAACATTTTAATATGCATGCTGAGTTTATACATGGATTGGCAACATGTTTCTGAACGTTTTCTGACTAGGGAAGGTTGTGAGAGTTTAGACAGAGGAAAATACTGTTTGTTATGTTTGTAATGTTGTGTTGAGGGGGGAACTGTGTTAATCAGACGTAAAGAGGGAAGGAAAGTCAGTCGTTCCTAGGGTTTAAATGTCTCACTCTGTAGCACACCTGTAACATAGTTCTGGGTGCAGTTTTGCGATCATGTTGTCATTGACTCCACACACCATTTTTGCAGTTGTAAATTTTAGCTTGGGAACGGTGGTTGTCAATATTGTTTGTGTGTTTTATTAATAACTGGTTTACAATGATTCTTGTTGATGTTCACGTGAATTTGGAAATAAAGGATATTAACCAATTGTCCTGACACTTTTTATACTTCTTAACTGACTTAAGAGGATAGTTCACCCAAAAATCTTCATTTACTCGTCCTCAAGTTCCAGACATGTAGGAGTTTCTTTCTGCTGTATATAAAAGAAGATAATTTGAAGAATGTTGGTATGCTGGCAATCACACACAGTTGCCGACAGATCTATAGACTTCAATAAAATTGAAAAATACTATTGGCTATTAGCAATTGTTAGGTTACCAACATATAACAAAAATTATTTTGTGTGCGTGTGGTCAGCTAAAGAAAGAGACTTGTACAGGATTGAAACAACTTGAGGGTAAGAAAATGATGTTTATCCATCAAATTGGAAAAGGTTACTGAATTTTTAATTTTCCTAAGCTGTAAGTCATGACAATCAAAATTGAAACTAAAAAACTTTTGAAATATTTCAGTTTGTGTGCAATGAATCTAGAATATAAGAAAGTTTGCGTTTTTGAATTAAATTACAAAAAAATAAAGACATTTTCCATGATATTCTATTTTTTTTTTTAGATTCACCTGTTAAGCACTATACAAAATAAAGGTGACTTGACTCTAACTTAAAAACATCCACCAAGTCACAATCTACCACATTTGATAGCAGATCACCACTCTCCACGCTCATGGTCCTGGATGCTTGGGCCACAGACAGGGTAGCATCCTCCTCCTCATCATCTGGCTCATCTCTGAGGATTCAAGATTCAAGATCTTTATTCGTCACATGCAAAATTATATATAGCATATATAACCAGCAGTGAAATGTGAGTAAGATCCGCTCCATGGACAGTGCAGTTATTAAAGAAAACAACACAGATGAAAATATACATAACTATAGCTATGTAAGAATGAAATAAAAGTAAACAATAAAAATAAAAGGATAAAATATAAAAAAGTATATTGTATATTGTAGAATTAAATATAGAACGCGAAATAATGTGCATGAAAGTAAACTGCAGTCTTAAATATTAAGATATACAGGGATGTACAATGTGCATATGTGCATTATAATGTAGTCTTAAATATTAAGATACACAGGAATGTACAAGAAGCAAATGTGCAAACAGGTTGACACTGTCAGTGTGTCTATGTGAGGTAGTAAATGATGAATATCTTACTGATAAAGTGTACATTAAGTGGAGGAATGAGGATATTAAGAGGCTGGTTTTGAGTTTAGGAGCCTGATGGCCTGGGGGAAGAAACTCCTCCTGAATCTCTCGGTTCTTGCCATCAGGCTACGGAAGCGCATACCAGATTGCAGCAAAGTGAAAATATGGTTACTGGGGTGGGTGGAGTCTTTGATGATTTTAGCAGCTCTACTTCTGCAGCGTTTGAGGTAGATGTCCTGCAGAGAGGGGAAAGCAGACCCTGAAATGCGCCCAGCTAAGCATTCAACTCTGCAGGGCTTTACAGTCTTGACTGGAGCTGTTCCCATACCACACTGAGATGCACTGAGTCAATACACTTTCTATAGCCCCTGAATAGAAAGTTTTCAGGATTGCTGGTGAGACCCTGAATTTCCTCAGCTGTCGCAGATGGTACAGTCTTTATGGTACAGGGGAGGGGAGCTGCTTCCTCTAACAGCTGTTGGTCAAAAAGCGGCGTAAGCTCAGGGGATTCCCAATCCATAATATTCCCCCACAAAGCAAAATCCCATGTTGAGATCCTCTTTAGCCAGTGGGATGATTGAGAGACAAGGATCATCTTTAGAGAATTCAACCACCCAAAACCTTTCCAAGATCCTGGCCAGCATAACCCGACAGTATGCACAACTTTCCACATCCACCAGTTCAGCCTGACACTTAACACTCAGGCAAGTGATACACATCGGATGCGGATCTCTTCCGGATAAGAGCAGGAAAGGGCATATTTCCCTCTCTCTGGTACGATCTTAGACACCGACATGGTGGACAAGTCAGACTTATAGCTCACCTTGACGCATTAGCTATTGGAGACTGGACTATTGAAAGCGAAGTAGAAAAACTCAAGTCAAGTCACCTTTTTTTATATAGCGCTTTAAACAAAATACATTGCGTCAAAGCAACTGAACAACATTCATTAGGAAAACAGTGTGTCAATAATGCAAAATGACAGTTAAAGGCAGTTCATCATTGAATTCAGTGATGTCATCTCTGTTCAGTTTAAATAGTGTCTGTGCATTTATTTGCAATCAAGTCAACGATATCGCTGTAGATGAAGTGACCCCAACTAAGCAACTCCAACGTTGACAGAATAGAGAAAAAAAAACCTTGGGAGAAACCAGGCTCAGTTGGGGGCCAGTTCTCCTCTGACCAGACGAAACCAGCAGTTCAATTCCAGGCTGCAGCAAAGTCAGATTGTGCAGAAGAATCATCTGTTTCCTGTGGTCTTGTCCTGGTGGTCCTCTGAGACAAGGTCTTTACAGGGGATCTGTATCTGGGACTCTAGTTGTCCTGGTCTCCACTGTCTTTCAGGGATGTAGAGGTCCTTTCTAGGTGCTGATCCACCGTCTGGGCTGGATACAGACTGGATCCGGGTGACTGCAGTGATCCTCTGGATACGGACTGAATCTGGAGGCTACGGTGACCTTGGAACAAGAGAGAAACAGACTAATATTAGCGTAGATGCCATTCTTCTAATGATGTAGCAAGTACATCGGATGTTATTGGAAGTGTTCCCGGTTCCGGTTTACCTAATTAATGCAGCCTAAAAATCCTTTAACGGATTTGGATATAATTTATTTTAAGCCAGGTTAAAGAGATGGGTCTTTAATCTAGATTTAAACTGCAAGAGTGTGTCTGCCTCCCGAACAATGTTAAGTAGGTTATTCCAGAGTTAAGGCGCCAAATAGGAAAAGGTGTAGCCCTTTATTTTACAGCCCTGTTCCTTATGTAAATACAATGTACTTATTATAGTAGTTACAATAACTATGTAATAACTAGGTAATAACCCTGAACCTACCCCTAAACCTTCTATTACCAGAACTTTATTAGATAAAAACGCTGTTAGTACACTATAAGTATATGTAAGTACACGTACTGTAAAATAAAATGCAACCGGAAAAGGATCTGCCGCCCGCAGTTGATTTTGATATTCTAGGTATTATCAAATTGCCTGAGTTTTGAGAACGTAGCGGACGTAGAGGAGTATAATGTAAAAGGAGCTCACTCAAATACTGAGGTGCTAAACCATTCAGGGCTTTATAAGTAATAAGCAATATTTTAAAATCTAAAGATGTTTGATAGGGAGCCAGTGCAGTGTTGACAGGACCGGGCTAATATGGTCATACTTCCTGGTTCTAGTAAGAACTCTTGCTGTTGCATTTTGGACTAGCTGTAGTTTGTGTACCAAGCGTGCAGAACAACCACCCAATAAAGCATTACAATAATCTAACCTTGAGGTCACAAATGCATGGATTAACATTTCTGCATTTGACATTGAGAGCATAGATACATTAGATTTAGATATATTTTTGAGATGGAAACATGCAGTTTTACAAATGCTAGAAACGTGGCTTTCTAAGGAAAGATTGTGATCAAATAGCAAACCTAGGTTCCTAACTGATGATGAAGAATTGACAGAGCAGCCATCAAGTCTTAGACAGTGTTCTAGATTATTACATGCAGAGTTCTTAGGTCCTATAATTAACACCTCTGTTTTATCTGAATTTAGCATTAAGCAATTACTCGTCATCCAGTTTTTTATATCGACTATGCATTCCATTACTTTTTATATATGTGTGTTTTACCGGGCCGCGAAGAAATATAGAGCTGAGGATCATTAACAAAAACTCAGAGACAAGCAATCCATGACAGAACTAACTGAACCACATTTGGCAACGTCAGCCTTAATGGTACATCTGTGAACTGGAGCAGTGCAGCTCAGGTGCTGAGGGAAAGTCTTCACAGGGAAGAGATAAAGAATTCCGTTTCAGGGATCACACCGAGATATATATATATATATATAAGGGGGTGGGTTCCTGGTCATGAGCTGTGATTGGTGTGCCCTGTGGACAAATATGGTGTGATTGGTGCATAGTCTATCATGCCTGGGGAGTTCCCCATAGTGTACAGTTTGAAAGAGAACATGTTTTTCAGGAAAAACAGCCTTGACAGCGTAAAAATCTTGTCAATGAGTAAATGTCAACAAATAGAGGAATTTAAATGGCAATCAGTCAGAAAGTCTTCTCAACACTGTGTTTGCAGTGTTTCAGGTGTTAAGTACTAAAGCCATTTATACCAATATTTATAACTATAAAGATAATTTATTATCTATTATTATATTAGCTTCCACATCCACACCAATTCAATATATCATTGTTTATTTTATTAGCGCTGCCATTTTCGTCATCTAATGCTTTACATGCTTGAGCTCTTGAACATCTGGTGGATTCTGATTGGCTGTCAGTGTTTTTCACTCCTTCTGTGAGAATAGTGGTATTGGCTGTTCTCATAGAATTAGAACAATAATCAAATATTTATAGTTAATGTACTGGGTGTGAATACGCCTGTGGTCCTCCATCATAATTTGCAAGCATTCAGGTATGGCTCCATACTCCTATGCAACCTCTTCATGCTCTAATTTTCTCCTGATGTATAAAATCAAGTCCTGCCATGTTCTTCATAGCTGAAAATGCAAATTCTCTCACATCATACATGTCTGCACCAGGTGCATCAGTGACCACTGAAAATAATTTACCTTGCTGTCAGGAGTAACACAAGCCAAGAAGAGGCATCCGTTTTTATAATTGCTTCTAATGTAGAAGAGGTGTCAGAAACATTACATTACAGAAGCAATATGGTTTGTTGTTGTTGATGTGATGAGTGATGAGACATACAATTATGAATGGAGTTTGATTTGTTTTAATGGTACTATTTACAAAAGTTTTTTCTTTTTCTTTTTTTTTCTGCAAATGATTTAACATCTGAAACAGTCTGAATTACAATGAAACCTGTCTCAAACAGCTATGAAGCGAAAGTCACATCAAAGAAATAAAAAAAGACATTGTGATTGTATGAAAAAGAAAAGGACAGGGCCACAAAAATAACGTTGAGTTGCATAGCAAGTAGATTCTCGAAGGGGCGACAGAGCTGAATAAGAACACTAATATGGGGTCACACTGACAAAGTGAAGGAAAAACAGATGCCTTGTTAACACAAGTTTCCATACAACTGCATAACCTGAGAAGGGCAGGTGTGTGTGAAACATCTGGCTCCTTTAAGAAGGAATACAAAGTACAATCTCAACAGATGATGTAGAAAAAGCCTGGAACATGTAAGGGCCTAAGTGTGAGAGCTAAACTACTGTGCACTAAAGGCTTCGTTTGGCGGAGATTGCAATTTCTCCAGTAACGTGATACATGATGTCATGAACATCAGCATAGCAATAATCCATATGCTGGTGGTAATTAAAAAGAAACCGAAAAGGGAGGATCAAGGAAGAGAGCAAGATATTGGTGCCCTGTGAAGTGCTTTTTAACTGAGGAGATCTCTGCTTGGTACGTGACCATCAACCAAAAATAATGCAGACAATTACTTTTGTCAGGTTTTGGTTTGTCACTTCACAACACAAGCATACATATATAAGTCAGCAGAGAGGCACCCTTTGGTCAAGCCCTCTTAAGTCTGCTACACAGTGCACTACATAGTGTTCACCTGACAGGTTAGAATACCACACTAAGTCCCAATGATACATTTAGCCGACTATGAAAACATCTGGAAACAACTTTCATACATCTTGTTTACATTTTTCTTTTGAGAAAAGAGTTTTAGAAGACAGGTTTAGCTTTCTATGTTCGGTAATATTCACTAAAAACTGTGAAAATAACTGGCTGATGTTTGAATATCAAACAACAGAAGTCCCGACAGAATCTGTTTTTTTTGTTTTTTTTTGTTTTTTGGATTAGTATGAGTTTTTTTTCTCAATTAATGCCATAGGAGGTGTGGTTTTAAGGTCGTTCTTGTTAGTTAATCAGTTCTTCATCATCACGGTGAGGAAGCGTCGCTCTCTGACTCCGCCCTGCAGTGGGCGTCGACTCTGAGGTCTGTGGGAAAGCTCAGTTGATCCGTGTCCGTCTCGGGCTCCACTATCGGATCCTCAGACAAAGGAAAACTCCTGGGCTCCCAGGGCTGGACCATCTGTCAGGAAAACATACAAGATATTAAGAATAGCATTTGTATTAAAGAAATCAGATGTACATATTTTGCCCATTCATTTTCTCCATAGGCATTTAAAAAACAAAACATAAGGGTTCAGTTTTGAACTCGCATTAACAACAAAACAATTCATTTTAAATATACATATAACAAAATATACTACTGTTCAGCGTTTTTAGGGTCAGTAAATTGATCAAAAGTGACAGTAAAGACATTGTTATAATAAAATGATATGTCAAATAAAAGCTTTTCTTTTGAACTTTGAGAATCCTGAATAAATGATCAGTATAGGTTAGGGTTAGGTCATGTTAACAAAATATTAATCAGCACAAACGGTCTTCAACATTGAAAATAATAACTTTTATTAATAATTCAGCATTGATGAATATTAGAATGATTTCTGAAAGATCATGTGACATGATTTTGAATTGTCACCATATTTCATAAGATTACAGTTTTTACTATATTTTTGAAGAGACTCTTCAAAACCGACCCCAAACTTTTGACTTTGACTTTTCATACCCAATATAAAATGTTAGCTGAAGGTAAAAATATTCAGTTAATAGAATAAGCTACAACAGTGCCAATGAGATGAACTCGACAAAGATAAGCGCTTTTCCTAAAATACTGCAGCTGGCAATATAACAGTTTGCATTACATTACAGCTCTTTAAAAAGCAGAATGTAAAATAAAACGGTGGAGAAAATGAGCAGGATGTTGATCATGAAAATGGCAGGAGAACACGCGTGTTACCGTCTCCTCAAAGGTGCAGTCTGAAGTGGATCCGCACGTGTCTTCGCTGTACAGCAGTCTGTGTGTGTCTCTGGTGTGAGGTGTGTGTGCGTCGCGGGAGCACGGTGTGTCAGGGCTCGGTGGGCTCAGGGGTGACGGCACCGGCCCGTAGTCCTGCAGGAGGTGGAAGTGACTTGCGTCTGGGGATGAGGGCTGAGGCGTCGAAGGATTCGTTCCCACCATCGATGGTGTCGTTCGCCCGTCCAGGGATTTATAGGACCTGAGGAACGACAAATGGTTAACTATAAACTCACAAAACAGAAAAAACTTTGTCTGGTAAGATCAAGCAGGGTAGGTACCTGCTGCCTCTCCTCTTGCCGGGTGCGAGAGCCGTCCATCGCCAGCGAGAGCGCTCATGATCCTCTAACGGCTGGTGGAGTTTAGTGAACGTGGCATCTGACAGGTCCTCCACCTACACGGATCAATCATTAGCAAACATCAGTAATAAGGATCGACAAGAGGATGAACTGGAATATATGAGAAATGAGTGGAGGAAAAAATAGAAGGCTGTTATACCGGAATGTTATTGTCTTCCTCTGCCAGAGGTTTGGCTAAAATGTCCACTTCCCTCCATCTGAACAGAGCAGATATATTTAAAATGCAACAGTTTATTAAACCTTTAGACAAAATATTTAAAAAAAAATCTAAGTTGGAATGTGTTTTTTCAGGATTTTATGGACCATATAGTCTGATATAGTTAGAATATGGAGCTCATTCTCAAAAAGGAAAAACAGCTATTTTATTTCGAGGCCCAAACGGACTTAGACTGGACTGGATTTAGACTTGGAGATGCACCTCGGTGTGAGAATTTCCTTGTACTGAAGTTTCTCTACTCTGGCGGTGGCAGCCACTGACATGGGAATGACGATGTTGTTGATATCAAACGGACTCTCGCCTCTTCTTCTCCGGATCGGCTGTATAAAACAACGGAAATACCAGTCATCAATGAAAAGTGAACACATGAGCTATTAAAAAAGCGACAGCAAAAAATAAAAAAAATACGAAAAGCCTATTCTGACTTTGAAATCTGTTTAAAGTTTAACAATCAATATTAGACTGTATTATGATTCCTGTTCATCCGTCCATAAATGTATGTCCTGTTCATTAAGGCTGAAAATTCTATTTTTAAAAAATATATATATATTTTGGTGTATCTTTGCTATTATTAGACATTAAACTTGCGAGTGGATAGAAAGCAAAATGGGAAAGGACTGTGAGGAGCTGAGATTAAAAGTCAAGTCGCTCAAAGTTTAACTGTGCCACATGTCAGAGCGCTCTAGGCTTAGATCAAACCTAATGGAAAGAAAATGATGAACATACCACGCTGTTTCCCAGAGGAGTGCTGCTCTCAACGGGGAGCGAGAGCTGTCTGGTCAGGGGACTGATGTTGGAGGAGTGAAGGCTGGACAGAGAAGGACACGGACTGCCTGCATCCATCACCACTTTTAGTGCTATATGAGAAGCGGGAGAAAAAAATGGGAAAAATATATATAAGACTCCCATTTCATTTCAATGGTCTCACTGAGCTGTCCGGATCCAGGTCAAAATAATATTTTCCATTAAGAGACCTTATTTTCTCCCTGGAATTTGATTTAAAGAGGGATTCTTTACATTTGTAAGAACAATTTTTATGGATTACATAATTAATAATGGTTATTGTAATGAATAGGAACTGCAATATTATGAAAAATATATATATTATTGTCATTTATTGCCCTTGATACTGTAACATTGATTATTACTACTGCTAATTAACAGATTATATTAGCAATAATGATTTGATTGTCCATTCATGCACTCAAAAGATACATCTGTGATTGGTTATTATGCTCAGCAATGCATAAAAATAAATCATTAGATTTCTTACACACTTCTTAGTCATTTTCACATTTGAATTTAATCACAATGGTCTGAAATGTTTTAGTTTAATTGTGCAGGGACATTATTTGCCCACATATCTTGAATGTATATGCCCCATTAATTTCCAACCCTGGGTGCTCCCCATTTCTACTGGAGTGACATTTTAGGGTTGCATGTTTTATTTTATGCTGCTGTCAGTAATTAGCCAAAAGTATCATTAGGAAGGGCCGTTTAAGACATATTCAGGGTCATGTATGCATGGAAAGCAGTGCACTCACAGTCTGCTCTGTCCAGTGAACGCTCTCTGACCCTCTTCCTGCTGTGACTCCGGTCCAGCACACGATCCGGCCGGCAGGGTGTGAGTGTGTCTGCTTTCGGGACACATGAGACGTTGTCCACCTGTTGCCTGTGCAGCCTCTCCAACCTGCTCTTGTGACGGGCCAATCCTGACAAAGAGAAAGAATTAAAAATGAATGAATTCAGTCACTCTGTCTCAGTCAGTGGCTGTGAGTATCAATGTGTGTGTACTTACGGACTGCAGCCGCATGAGGGTTTGATAGTCTGAATTTGTGTTTGGAGAGGAAGGAGGAGGATGATGATTGTGTGATGGAGAGCTTGTGTTTGAGAGACATCTTCTTGACTGGTTTGATCCGGTTAAACGGACGAGTCTGCCAATGAGACTTCAGAACCTTCTTCAACTGTAAGCTGAGAGCCACATCTGAGAGACCGACCAGAGAAGGACAGAGAAAATCTTTTAGGATGAATCATTACAATTTTAGAAATGTTAACAAATCTAGGACTGGGACAACGAATCAATGAAACTGATAATCTGTGACTTTCTTTTTAATTTGCAAATTTATATATATAATATATATAAATGGGGCTGGTCAATATGGCAAAGAAATCAGTCAATATGATGATTAACATAATAAATGTAATATCTTTCTTTATTTCAAATTCAAAGGCAGATTTTTGCAGAATTGTAGAAACCAGACCATTAATTGAGGCTTAAAACTACTCTTTAGGGTCAGAACGTTACAAACACTTCACACTTTTCTAGTCATTTTCCTTACCAAATCATGAAACAGGTTTGTGATTACGTGTCTCTTCAGGACAGTTTAGACTGCAGGCTGCAGTATTAATAACATACAATACATTTTTTGTTTCTTAGAAACACACATTTGACAGAAGCTCGAGATAGAATGCAGAGGTAAATTAATATTTATCTGTATAGTAACTACCTCATTTTTAAATGGTGACATTTAGTACCAGTTTTATTCAAATGAACCATTGGTCTTCCATAGCAGCATACATTTAGATCATGATAACCACAGTTAAAACCTATATAACATGGTAAAAATGTATCTATATGGTTTCGAGGTGTTTGTATGAAAAATATTTAAAACAATTAACGCAGGTGTGGAGCTATCACACATTGGAGCTTTAAACATTGTATCAAACATTTATGGAACTCTTGTTAATTTATCAAGGAATATTATACCTTGATAATAATCATTTTATTGCCCTGCCCATTATATATATATATATATATATATATATATATATATATATATAAGCTCTGATTGTATCTGAAGGTGTATGTGCGTCTCACCCGACTGCATGGACAGAACGGGGTGGATGCTGCGGTCCTGATGTGCGACTCTCTCCAGCAGAGGGCGATCAAATGGTAAGTCTGGTTTGGAGAGGGGAGGAGCACCGCCACACATGACACATGAGCCATTGACCTCACACACACATGAAGGAGAAGACGACACTCTCTGAACCTGATAAAAGAAGGAAACACACTTTAGAAACACTTCAAAATCAGCAAAAAATGTGCTCCTGGAATACTGATACATTCATACTAATAAACGCACCTTGCCATTGAGATTGTGAACAGTGTTCGGGTGGACAAGACGGCGTCTCCTGCAGGTCAGCAGTGGGCGAGTTCGTGCAGACGTACAGCTACGGTCAAGATTTGATGGGCATGTGTCGGACATTTCTGCCACGCTACTGAAATAAGAAAACAATGTAAGATGCAGTTTTTGCAAAACCAATGGATAATATGAATCCATGCGGATACAAGACCCCACTGCATTCAACCTAAGTTCATTTTGCAACAAAGGCCGGTTGACTGTATTTTATACTTTATACTTGTTATTCTAATGTTTGCAAACGGTAACAACTTATTTATGCCGACACAATATTAGATTTTTCCAAACCTAATGGAGATGTCATTCTCGGATGTGTCTGTCAAACGAGACTGGGATTCTGTGAAATTCTGGGATGTTGCTGAGGTTAGGACATTCTCGTTAGTCTCGGTTCTCTGACAGGAAGAGGCGGAGTCTCCCAGCTCAACAGGACCCTGCAGAGAGCATGCAAAAAAACTTTATATACAGTCAAATAATTCCAGATTCTGAACAGTGCTGAAGCTGGATGTGGTTTTTGTCTTAAACCACAAACACAGTAGATACAGTATTGTTCAAAATAATAGCAGTACAATGTGACTAACCAGAATAATCAAGGTTTTTAGTATATTCTTTATTGCTACGTGGCAAACAAGTTACCAGTAGGTTCAGTAGATTCTCAGAAAACAAATGAGACCCAGCATTCATTATATGCACGCTCTTAAGGCTGTGCAATTGGGCAATTAGTTGAAAGGGGTGTGTTCAAAAAAATAGCAGTGTCTACCTTTGACTGTACAAACTCAAAACTATTTTGTACAAACATTTTTTTTTTTCTGGGATTTAGCAATCCTGTGAATCCCTAAACTAATATTTAGTTGTATGACCACAGTTTTTTAAAACTGCTTGACATCTGTGTGGCATGGAGTCAACCAACTTGTGGCACCTCTCAGCTGTTATTCCACTCCATGATTCTTTAACAACATTCCACAATTAATTCACATTTCTTGGTTTTGCTTCAGAAACAGCATTTTTGATATCACCCCACAAGTTCTCAATTGGATTAAGGTCTGGAGATTGGGCTGGCCACTCCATAACATTAATTTTGTTGGTTTGGAACCAAGACTTTGCCCGTTTACTAGTGTGTTTTGGGTCATTGTCTTGTTGAAACAACCATTTCAAGGGCATGTCCTCTTCAGCATAGGGCAACATGACCTCTTCAAGTATTTTAACATATGCAAACTGATCCATGATCCCTGGTATGCGATAAATAGGCCCAACACCATAGTAGGAGAAACATGCCCATATCATGATGCTTGCACCTCCATGCTTCACTGTCTTCACTGTGTACTGTGGCTTGAATTCAGAGTTTGGGGGTCGTCTCACAAACTGCCTGTGGCCCTTGGACCCAAAAAGAACAATTTTACTCTCATCAGTCCACAAAATGTTCCTCCATTTCTCTTTAGGCCAGTTGATGTGTTCTTTGGCAAATTGTAACCTCTTCTGCACATGCCTTTTTTTTAACAGAGGGACTTTGCGGGGGATTCTTGAAAATAGATTAGCTTCACACAGACGTCTTCTAACTGTCACAGTACTTACAGGTAAGTCCAGACTGTCTTTGATCATCCTGGAGGTGATCATTGGCTGAGCCTTTGCCATTCTGGTTATTCTTCTATCCATTTTGATGGTTGTCTTCCGTTTTCTTCCACATCTCTCTGGTTTTGCTCTCCATTTTAAGGCATTGGAGATCATTTTAGCTGAACAGCCTATCATTTTTTGCACCTCTTTATAGGTTTTCCCCTCTCTAATCAACTTTTTAATCAAAGTACGCTGTTCTTCTGAACAATGTCTTGAACGACCCATTTTCCTCAGCTTTCAAATGCATGTTCAACAAGTGTTGGCTTCATCCTTAAATAGGGGCCACCTGATTCACACCTGTTTCTTCACAAAATTGATGACCTCAGTGATTGAATGCCACACTGCTATTTTTTTGAACACACCCCTTTCAACTAATTAAACTAATTGCCCAATTGCACAGCCTTAAGAGCGTGCATATCATGAATGCTGGGTCTCGTTTGTTTTCTGAGAATCTACTGAACCTACTGGTAACTTGTTTGCCACGTAGCAATAAAAAAATATACGAAAAACCTTGATTATTCTGGTTAGTCACATTGTACTGCTATTATTTTGAACAATACTGTATATCGCGGCTCTGCGGACCTTGCTTGCACGGAGCTGGCGGTAGATGTCGACCTGCTGTCGGATGCGGTACTCCAGGTCTGATATCTGAGCCTGAAGCCATGTCCAGTGACTGATGATTGTGGCTCTTTCTCTGGCGAAGCGCCCTTCTGCTCTTCTCCATCTGAGAGAGAAAAGAGAACAATCCAGTTAAACATGTTTTAATCAAGTTAGACATTTAGTTGTCCATTTAGTTCAGATTACTTCAAGTAAAAACTGCCTGTGACGACAGTAAAAATAAACAGGAAACCCTCAGGATTTTTCTTTCAGACTTTTCCAGCCCTGATGGTCCAGATTACAAAAGAAATCAGTCATATTGACTGTAATAAGAAGAGTTTATCACATTAAACATTCAGTACAGAAACTCATTTTTACACATCACTTACAGACTCCACATTATGAATCGATTCAGTTAAATACAGTCAGTAGTCCTAATATAACAGTCTCACAAAATAACGCGTTTCAGCTTGATTTGAAACTTCCTTTTTAACTTCTTTTGCAACCAAGAGAAGGCAGGAAAGGGAAAGTATATCTAGGAGGTGGGTGATATGACCAAAACATGAATATGAATCATTTTGTCAGAACACTGAAGCACAATATACCGCAGTTGTTTTTGCTGGAATAAGGTTGTTACAATGCCAAAATCTTAGACAACATCGAGATTTCACAATTTCACATTCCACACAATACTAGAGTAAAAAAAGACACACAAATAATCAATAATAAAATAACTTATTACAAGCAACAGAACAAATATACAAGTGAAATAAAGAATCGACTAGAGAAGTTAAAAACACTACAGAAACTGATTATAATAATTAAACGCAAAATAAAACATCGCCTAGTCTTCACTGTATGACAATGATTCTTATTCAAGCTACAAGTACAAGATGTTTAGTCAAGCGCTAGAACTGCTTTTCTCTTTATGAATAACATTTTATTTCTAATTAACAAAAACGTTTGCAGTGCAAGTTGTATTTTTGTGTGGTGGGCTGGTGTTGTGACTACAAACGTTAAACTGGTTGTCCGTACTGGTTTATCAGATAAACACCCTCCTGTAGTGTGAGCGGTACACCCTACACAAAAGCACACCCCCATCTCATGGCAAAGTTCCTCTCAGTACACTCCCACAGCGTCGTGCCTCAGAATACACACGGAGCACGCCCTCACACGCAGCCACTCACGTTTGCCCACGTGGATCCCAGCAACTGTCTGTGACGAGATAAATCGGGGGGAATTTACATGTGCACCACGGAGCCCTATGAACCTCCATCACACATGGGATATTCAAGATTATTACGTTGCTCACTGACTGGAATACTTTGTTCTGACTGGTAATTAGGGTTGCAAAATTCCGGGAATTTTCAAGACGGGAAACTTTCCATGGGAATTAATGGGAATAAACTAAAAAAATAAATTAAATTGCAGGAACTGGAGACTTAAATGCAGTTGGGAAAGAAATCTTGCAGTATAATCTTGGTTAAAACAACCTGATTTAATGCAATTTCACATTGCTCAATCACATGCACACTGCACACTGTTTAAGGCAGGGTGCTGTCCTCCATAACATGAAAGATAATTTCTTGAATCATGCACACAATATAAAAACACGTCCATCTTGGTGAGAGTTAATTTAAATTACATGAATATTACAAAACATTTTTATTCCTTGTGCTGTGTGTGATATAGTTTGCAACTAAATTAAGCTTTACCACTGAAAAAACAAACACACTGACTGAACAAACATTTAGCTGAGATAATAAAACGGAAGTCTAAAAATGACCCTCCCCCCGACACACACACTCCACTTCTCACACTCGGCCCATTCACACGGGGCGTCGGCGTCAACGCCTCTCGTTACTTTGAACGGAGATGACGTCAACTTTTCAAGCGCCAATGCAGGCGTCCTCCAATCAGATTACCTTATTATGCAAATACCCTAGCTCAGACACTAGCCAATCACGTTAATGCAACACCAGAAAATGAATGTGATTGGCTGTTGTCACTAAGATGGTCGCGTTAGCATCAAGCTTCAGAAATGCGTGTGAATTAGCCGTAGAGAAGTATTCCTCTGCAGTTTCTCTGAAGACACACTTACTACATTTGAGCCCAAATACAACATCTAAATTTTGGTATTTTAAATATATTTGATACATGGGATCCAAGTTTAACTAGTAAATACAAACTGTTTATACAGTAGCTAGCTAGTAGTACTAGTCAAAAGTTTGGAAACATTAAATTTTTTATGTTTTAAACATTGCATATCTTTTGCTCATCAATCCTTCATTTATTTGATCAAAACTACAAAACAAAATAGTTATATTTGTGCAGCATTACTGGTATTATAATTTCAAATAATGTTTTTCTGTTTTAATAAAATGTTATGTTTTTTCTGTGATGCAAAACTTAATTTTGCACATCATTACTCCAGTCTTCTGCGTCATATATCATTCTAATATGCTTAAATCAATTCTAATATGCTTTTTTATGATCGTATATTTTGGAAACAGTTGTGCTGTTTAATTCTTTTTTTTTTCTTTTCTTTGAAGAATAAAGAGTTGAGAAAAGAAAAGCGTTTACTTAAAATATAAATCCTTTTTTAATACACTACCATTCAAAAAATTTGGGGTCAGTATTTTATTCTCTTTTTCTGAAACAAATTAATACTTTTATTCAACAAGGATGTGTTAAATAATAAAAATTAAAGACTTATATTTGTTAGTTTAAATATTTTTATTTTGAATGTACACTGTTCACTCATTAAACATTAATAAATCCTGAAAAAAAGCATCACAGACTTCCCCCCAAAAAATTTATTTATTAATTTATTTTATTTTGTATTAGTTTGCATGCATGTGACCCTATGATCAAACAAAATGTTTATATGTTTGTATATGATAGTTTTATAAATTTCCTGTAAATTGCCATAAATTCCTGGTAAATTTGGAATATTTCCACAATTCCCCAGATGCAGTTCCCTGTGCAAAGTTTCTGGAAAATTTCCACCCCTTTCCAACCCTACTGGTGGTAATACATTAATTTGAACTCTAATCAACATTTATTTTGGCCTAGTTAATTATTCAACAAGGAGTTGTATAATGGGATATGGTACAGTAAGAGGGTCACATTTACTTAGTGATAAAGGTTGATTAACTGTATATTATCACTTGCATGTAGTGAAACATCAAGAGCCTAGAGAGCGTGCCACTGGATCCTGCTCCAAATAAAGTGACCAAATTATTCATGCTAGCTTACTGCAGCCTATTTAAGCCACGTGCACACTAGATTTTGAGCTTGCAAAAATGTTAGCGACTATATTCTCTATGTAACAACTGCTTTAAGGGATAATTCGCCCCAAAATTTAAACAACTCTCAAGTTGTTCCAAACGCTGATAAAAAACAGTTGACGTTAGCCACTGAATTCCACAGTATTTTTCTTTTTATAATATGAAAGTCAATGGCTACCACCATTCTTCTAAATATCTTCTTTTGTCTTCAACAAATTAAAGTAATTCATACAGATTTGAGGGTGTGTAAATGATAACAGAATTTACATTTTGGGTGAACTATCCCTTTAATTGTTGTAATTTGTCCATGTACTCTTCCATACGTGCACGTGCGCGTTTGGACGAAGGGAAGAACGCCAACAAAAGAATCGCCCACCCTTACTGTGCCTGCTGTGAAGTGAATCATCTCCTAATTGTGTTTCATAAATCACATTGGGCTGATGGAGCGAGTACAAAGACAGAGTCGTTTAGCATAAATGCTCTGCTGCCTTTGTTCTTGGCTTTCAGACTGTGAGACGGTGGAAGAACCAAAACACAGATAAATACCAGCCGACTGACACGCTGGCTTAACAAACTGTTTTATATGGAGCCCGGCCTGTTATTTTCTACTCATATAGATTAAGAGTTAAACTGCCAGTTCTTTAGGTTAAAGAGAAAATGAAAGCAATTATAACAGGGAGGGACGGAGTTCTATGATATGATAGTGTGTCTAGTAAATAGGGATGCACAATCATGATTTTTCATGGCCGATTCCGATAACAAATTCCAAATTATTATTTTTTTATATTTTAGCAACAAAAAAGAAAGAAGGAAAGTGTGCATAAACAAGATGTTTATTTGGTATTTAATAGGCCAAACTGGCTTTTGGCTATTGAAAACAATAACCGTAACCATCTGAAATTAACAGCAGTAACTGCACAGTAATTAGCCTACATTCAATACAAACTTGGATGATAAAAACATCAGCATTTAGCTTTTGTTTTTGAATTGGGTTGAAACTACATAGAACTGGCCTTAAATTAAAAGATTAACTGTAACCGTGTGAAATTAAAGGCAACAACTGCATAGTTCTACAATCCAAACACCACAATCAACACACATTCAGCATCAGCATTTTAGTTTTTAAATTTGGTTTTAAATTTAAAACAAGGTCTTTACCAGTGAGAATAAATCAAAGTATGCTATATAAATATTATTCCAAAATGTTAAAATCAAATAATGTTGGTGCGAATAAAACAAAGTGTTTCTTTCATCCAATTAAAAAAAAAAAAAATTAAGGTAATGATTCACATCTATATTTTTTTACTTGAGCCAACGAAAAATAAAGAACTATTGTTTCAAGTAAAAAAATATAGATGTCAATCATTACCCTAAATCTTTTTAATTGGATGAATGAAACACTGCGGTGTGCTACAGCAGGTGATTTTAAAATCAAATTCAGTATATATAATTTTAAAGTAAAATAAAAATAATCATCCTATACAGAACTGACGTTTACTTCTGGCTTTTCAAACATGTATGCAAGTTCTACTATACAAAAAAAAAAAAAAAAAATTCAGTTTGGTCACGGTTTAGTCCATTTCGTTTCTCATCCAACACGTGAGAAGTTGAGCTCTTAGTTTGTGCAGTCTGCTTCCTGCTATCTGTGCCTCAGATGTGTAGCTCTGCACTTCCAGTGCACAGACTTCGCACAGATTTCCAAATACTTCCACACAAAGGACATGATAGCGAATGATTACAATGCAGTCTGTTCACTCGGGCACACTTCCGGAAAAATTGGCCGAAAAAAAAAGCAAAAACCGGTTCCGATTTATGGCCGGTCAACCAGTGCATCGCTACTAGTAAATGTTCTTTTGTCTACTGCCTGCATAAAGCCTTTGCCCTTTAATAAGACTTGAACAAACTACAGACTCCTCATTGGGTGCTCATCTTGCAAGTGATTCCAATATTAGCATTAGCAAATAACTAAATTCTAGAACAGAGCTGTGTGTGTGATTAATCAAATTATAACTGATATCATGATATGGCTCAGTGTAATGCATGTTTCAAAGTGAACCGCAGCACTGTGTTCGTTTTCACATGAGCAGCTCATTATCTGCCAGTGTTTGCTCATTATCGTCTCAGTGGCTCGGTCTTCACATCTGCTCTGAGTTTGGGTCGCTTTAATGTAAATCTTCCCAAATTTGTAATGAAAACCACATATCAAGAAGCTTTGGTGGTTTAACATTTGAAAAATAAATTAAGCTATGAATGTGAGTGATTGTAAGATTAGAAAACTTATTAGTAAATTAATTTTACAGTCGTATATTTTTTTATTTTACAGTGAAATCTTTTTATTTTAGTAATCATAATTATTATTGTATTTTAATAATATTAGTATTTAAATGTTTAATATTTGTATTATTACTTAAAACAAGTGTAAAAATTGTTTTTGGTATTTTTCTGTATGTTGGGATTTTTTTTGTAAATGTAAACAAGGGGGAAATGCATGAATCATAACGAATCCACAGGAATATGATGCATGTGTTTTCGATGTGGGTCGAAAGCACAGCTGTAACTCTCGAGTCATGACGCACAAACACGAGCAAGGACGAGAGCAAGAATGGAACAGATGGATGGAGAGAAAAAAAAGAGGATAAATAGAGAGGTATGCAAGGTGGTTAGGCTTGGCAGAGGTATGCAGAGGAATTGTGGGGGAAAGATGGTGAAAAAGGGGTGGAGGACTGCAAGACGAAAAGAAAGAAAACATCTGAGTGAGTGAGAGAGGAAAAACGGTTACATAACACGAGTGGGCTCGGCTCAGACAGTGAAAATGGGAGGAGGAAGAACATAAGAGGACAATGGTGAAGAAAGACTGCTCAATGGGAGAAAGAAAGAAAATCTGGAAAGTCCTGACAACATGACAAGCATTTATGATGATTTCCAAACTTCTAAATACTCAAATACACCCAAATACATCAGCTTCCGTTAAAGGTCAACAGCAGATTTGGGGATGTTATGAATGACCAAATTAGTTTTATCCATACATTTATAATCTGGCTCATATTTCTCACTCAAACACAAACAAATAAACTGATACTTGTCTTTATCAGATCAAAAAAGGCACTTCCTGATTAGCTCGTTGTTTTCACACATACACGTGTGAATCTCTCGACAAGAATATTTTGGGGTAACTTTTCACAACCGTTTATACTCTCTACAGAAAATGCCATTGCAAACCTGTATGACTTTCTTCTGTGGAACACACACAAAGATATTTTGAAGTTTTTGTGACCACTGACTTTCTCTGCATAGACAAAAAAGACATTTCTCAAAATTATTTATTTTATGTTCCACTGAAGAAAGTCAGTCATTCAGGTTTAGAGTGCAATGCGGGTGAGAAAATGATGACCAGACTTTCATTTTAGGGTGAACTAACCCTTAAAAGGAGATTCCATTAGTTAATGTAGTAACATGGACGAACCATGAACAGTACATTCATTACAGCATTTATATATCAACATGCTCGTAAAAGGAAAATTGTAAGCCACTTTTTGAGCACAGACCATTAAACCCCCTTCTCTCTAAAGCACTCCTCCAGAAGTCACTCTCGGTGGATTTAACTTGTGTTTAATTGCAGTAAAGGTAAATCTTCCATTTGCATAGCAGCTGTGTTCCATTAAAAGCCTCCAATAATGAGTGAGGGTGTTTGGGATCAATGTCCTGGGATGCACACAGTTTAAATTCATCAAGATTTAACTACAGTCAGAGGTCAACAAGCAGCAGTTCCTCATGCTCTAATTTCCCCACCATCACAGCGTGATGTCATAAACATGTGCTGAGAAACATCAGTCCGAGAGCACCGCAAAAGGACAAAACTGGGCTGAAAACACACTTGTTTAGAGCAGGATCATCATCAGCGTTCAGCCAGCAAGCACACACCCTGAATGGATTCAAGCATGTGATAATGTGGTTTAAAAAAAAAAAAAAGAGCGCTCGAATTTGACATCCAAAATCTGCATTCACAGATGCCTGATCATTTAGGTCAAAGGTGCAAAGCCAAGTCAGCAAACTGCTAAATGGCTCCTTTTAAAACAGCTTCCACTAATGAATCAACCTAAAAAAAAAAAAAAAACTAATCCCAGCAACTAGCAACTTATGCATGAATATTAAAATGACAAAATTAAATCTAATTGGGCTAAACTCCAAAGCAACAGGATTCGAGCACCAGACTGCTTTCATATATAATGAACACAAGGAGTCTGAAATGCATGTGCTTCTGTTAGGCAGAGCTCACAATGTTTAAACTGTTATCCTCCCCTCTGTATACGCACAAAAAAATTTATTGAATAATAATAAAAAAAAAACTGGAAGTTGGAACAAAAATGATGCATGAAAGTAAAACTGCTTTGTTATCCATCACCCGTGGTTTACTTCTGACTTTCTTTAATATTAACCAAAACATCAGGGCTCTCGGTTCCACCCTCTCTATTTTCACCTAAAATGAATCAGACTCTCCCTAAGGGGCAAAACAGGAAATTTAACCTTGCTGAAGTTTTTAAATAAGACCACAGTCGAGGAGGACATTAAACTAGACTGCGTTATGACAACGAGATCTATGATCTCACTGTACAAACAAGGTCAGACTGGAAATTAACAGTGACTCTCTACAAGGTTCAGGGCAGGAACACACAGGGCTACAGTCACAAACATGCCCCACACTCCCTTGGGGCTCCTGTGAACAGCGCACACAATGAGTCTGCTACACCACAGCAATGATGAGACTTAATCAGAAAGAGCATCCAAAATCACACACTCATGCGCTATTCAACGTCATTCTGCACTGTGTGTTGAGCAGTGTATCCACAGTGAAAACTCCAAAAAAGAAAAAGTGTACTTTGCATGATGCACTTAACCAAAAACACTTCAGAGTTATAAAATTCACATATTACAGGGTCAGGGCTCCAAACGAATAAATCGAGTAAGGAGCCATTGGCTCTATTAAGAAAAAACTTAGGTGCCAAATTATTTTTTTTAGATGGCACAGAATACATGTGCTTTATTTTATTTTTTTACATTTTAACATTTCAATCATACTGTCATAAATATTTTCTTGACTTTATCAGCATTTTAATCCATTTTGTAGATGACCTGGGAACTAAGGTTAAAAAGCCATATTATTAATAATTATAAACGAGAATTGTTAATGATATTGGCAATATCCATAAAGCTGACAGCTTTACCTGCTGTAGTTTGTTCACGTTATAACAGACTTACAAGCGTCGAAATAGACGCTGCTGTTCTGCACCTTCACGTCAACGTTATTTCGATCTGTCTCGCGCTGCACAACTGAGCTGTGTTTATCAAGTGTGTGTCAGAGATGAGGACTGCTTGAAACTCTTTTCTTTCCACTCAAACCTTCATGTGCATCGTCTCAGTTTAATATGTGATCATAGCAAATGATGTGATCCCAAAACAATCAGGAAAAAAGGCATTACATGCACTTTTCTTTTTAATTTATAATGTAAATAGATACGTATATTCACCAGTGGTAACCTCAGCAAAAACTTTTATAATTATTGGACACTAAAGCAACCGTTTTAGTCACAGTTTAGAGCCCTGAGGGTAGAGAACATGCTTCGTTAAAAAGGTTCCAAAAGGTTGTCTTACGCTAATGAAACAGAACAATTCTGGGTTCCCCAAAAAGTCTTGCAGTGAACAGGAACCACAGACGCTGATAAGGAACCTGTATTTTTAAGAGTGTAGTGTATAGTACGTCAAGAGAAATGACTAAAGGCTCCGCTCCAAAGACAATCCCAGAAAGAAAGATGACGTGGGCTCAGTGACAAATTCAAGATGATGGACAATGGAAGAAACATCTACATTACAAAACCAATTTATTACTCACTTAAAACAATTAGGCTAGGTTAGGGTTAAAATGGTTCATTTTACCAACAATATTTGCGTGCACTATGCAATTATGCTTATAAAAGTGAAACACAATTAGCAACATGTCAATATTCTCCTATGCACTTCATATGAAACCGTTTAATTCTATACTGTTTCATATCGATTACTTATGAGGCTCCATTTGAGTTGTAGGAGAGATTTTCTGTGTAAACATGCACTACACATGTATCTCATGCATGATAAGAGTTATCAAAATAGGGGGCTCATATTAAAGTTGTTCAACTCAACCGATCAACTGATCTTTTCTTCCGTATTGTGATCTACATCCAAAGGCAACAAATTATCGGAAAAAAAAAATCTCACTTCTTGGAGTTTGAATGGGCCAAATTACTGAAAAAATAAAGCATACAACGCCAGAGAGAAGTCTAAACTTACAGTTTAACATGACGCTGCTCAACATCCGCCCTGGTAAGCTCCTCCTCCTCGATGTCGCTCTCTCCTCCCGAACTGCTTTCCGTGGCGTCCGAGTCAAACTGAGCCTCCGTCGCTCGCAAATGCGTGGTGCCACTGAGATGCAGTTGATCCAGCTCCGAAGCCACTCTACCACCCTTCAGAAACCGATTCAGGTTAGGTGCATGGGTGCCCACAGAAGCACGAGACCCTCTCCACGCCCCTGGATCCGCCCTGCGGCTAGATGTCGGGGTCAGAGTGCGGTCCAGAAAACCAGAGAGTTGCTGTTTGAAATGCCGTTGCACCTGCTTGGCCTGCACCACCTGCAGCCGCTTGCGAAGACGCAGCAGGCGGCCTTCGATGTCCGTCTGCTTGTGTTGGCTCTGCTGAGCCCGGTCCCAGAGCAGAGCCTCCAGGTCAGGAGTCGAAAGGGAGGAGTCATCCTGGACTGGGGAAGAGCTAAAGGATGAGGGACAGTCAAAGACATTGTCACGGTTTGTTTCAACAATCATTCCACCGACGGGACTCTCCGGTTCTGCTTTAACTTCTGCGCTTTCAGACAAAGCCGTGAGCTCCCTGTGTGATGACACGCCTTGAATGCTCGGTGTCGAATTCTGTTGTGGCTTCACATCACCGTTCTGTCCACCGGTTGCAAAGGTACCGACCGATTTCGAGGACACGGATAACAACGCTTCTTCATTGGTGGAAGGCTGGTTGCTGTCTCCATTCACTGTGGCCACGCTGCCTTTCTCAGCCACGGCCGCACTAGGTACGGCCACTTTCTTGGAGAATCCGTTCACAGGCACCATGGTACTTCCAGCTCCGTTACCGTTGACCAGACTCTTCAGTTGACCTCCAGTCAGCTCGAGTGCGTGGCGCTTGCGCAGCAGGAAGTCACCGCCTGCAGCAGCGCTTGGGAATATGGAGCTGCTCAGCAGGCCGTGGCTCTTCAGCACCGACTGCTTGATGAGGACACCTTGCAGCTTCAGCGACTCCTTGACTTTGGTGGACGAGGGCAATGGTTTGACATCAGAGCACAAGTAAGGTGCCAGCTTGCCCAGAGACGGGGCTTTAGACAGGGGGTCCTGCTCCTGACCCTTGACGCTGTGATAATGGGCGAAGTTCTGTCCGTCGTCGGCGTTGATGTGACACTTGCCGTTGGTGTGGCTACCGGCAGAGTCCGAGACCGAGTCGGAGATGAGGATGTTGCTGGCGTTGCTGTTGTTCTCGGTGCTGCCGGGGGACAGGGTGGATGAGGGAGAGGCAAGTTTGAAGCGGATGTGGCGGGCTTCGGCTGGGGCGTCAGTCAGAGCGGGCGCCATCGCAGCCATACAGGGCCGAAGAATGGACACGGCAGCATGCACCTCCAAACCTTCACTCCAGCCCACCTACACAACCTAGCTACAAAGGAAAGGAAAAGATTTAGGATACGGCAAATATACACAATATTTTGAAGGTGCAAACAAATAACAGGAGTTTTCAATAATCTCTAATAATAACCTGCTGGAGATACAAGCCATTTAAACTAGTGCACATCATTTCTAATATTTTCACTCACACAGACAAGCAGTTTGCAAGCCTCTGCACTTCTGTAATCTTCATATTTTTGACTAAAGGGTGGGGCTTATTTATTCATTTATCCACATGAATTGTGTAAGATCATTATGACTAGGAGTTTTCTTATCTTAAATGTTTTTTTTTGTTTTGTTTTTTTTTGTTTTTTTTACAAGACCCAGAGTTTTGTCAAACCTTATTTTGTGGCTCACAATTTGGAAAAGTAAAATGCCTTAACCATAACGGCAATCTCTTTATGATATTGCTTCTCCAAAATTCAAGCCAGCAGTCCTTCAACAAGATTTTTTTCCCTAACCTATTTATTAAACTTTAACAGTAAGTTGCTGGTGAGACACGCTATTTAGTCACTGTATGATGATGATGAGAATATGCATTGCTCTGGTGTAACCTGAAACAGGATATTCAATGAGCGGGTCTTTTTTATTCATTACTCCAAATGGATTGTCTAAGGAGTGTTCTTATCTTAAAGAGTTTTTTTTTTTTTTTTACAACATCCCATGTTGAGCTTCACATTTTTTTGAAGCATTCATGATGAGTATGAAACACAACTGCAACACAACTGCAATCTCTGCCTGATCCTCCTCCAAAAATCATGCCAGCAGGCCTCCAATAAGATTCGTTTTTGAGGGGGGGGTATTGTTTTGGGAGGGAAACTCTTTGGCACAACAAATCGTTCCCAATAACGTACATAAAATAAATAAATAGGTCAATAGCGATGCCATACTGACTCTTATTTAATCTCAATACACTGGATAAATAAAACTCAACACAGATCAGAAGATAACTACTGATAACAGAGTGAATGGACACACACAGGAATCTGCGTTATCAGTATTTCTAGGATATGAACATATTCTGCTACAAAGCTCTTCACCTCAAAGTTAAAAAAGGGAATGAGAACTCATTGACCCGAGCGGGGACCATTACCATAGTCGTTATTATGGAAAGACCTACTCTATTCAAGCTTATGTAAGAGCAAGCCTTCTCAGTTTCCCCTCCTCCTCTGACCTCAGCGGACCATCTGTGTCAACGGAATTAGGGATATGCCTTTAGGCCTCAACAGATAAGAGACTATCTTTTCATAAGTACATGTAGACGTTACAAATACCCATACCTCGACTCCAACAAACACCGCTGTAGAATATTTCACAACTATCAAAATATGTCACTGCAATTATACTGGAAGTATGAAGACACACAGATATTTTACTGATGACACATTACTTGCCAGCAGTTTTGCATGAAATGTACACTCAATAACTAACTCAATAACTAACATTAAGGTAGCTTTTATTTGTCACAGTACTACCAATGGTGAAATATGATATTTGTTTATTAACTGCAGCAAATTTACACAAAAGAGGTTGTTTTAATTTCTTTGTGAAACGCCTTGTGAAAACACTTTATAAAGTAAATATTTTATTAATCAGGTTATTATTAGAATTTTTATGCAATAGAAGAACAACAAATACTATTACAAAGACAAAGTAAGAACAAAAGACAATGAGGGTTACAAACAATACTCCAAAAGCAAACTATGTTAGCTTATAAAACTTACACCATGAAAGGGTCTTACATGCATTAGAATTATTAGAGTTTCAAAATAATCAATATCTTTCCTGAAAAATAAAAAAGTAGGGAGTTTTCTTTTAAAATGTACACTTATGAATGTAAAATTTTAGCAAGATAAAGCAATACATTTATAATAAATGTACAGTGAAATGGTCTAAATTCAAAGAATAACAAAAAAACAACAACATTTTTGGGGGGTTATACAAAAGTTTGGATATAATTTTTTTTTAACAAAATTGGAAAAATCAATCCAGAAGACTTTACAGTAAGTACAGAACCAAAACAACTGATTGATCGTTTCTTCATACTGAAGGCAAAAGGAGCAATTGGGTGAAATACTGTTGTTAAATTTAGCAAGTTTATAATTTATCGGATAACAATTATGGATAATTTTAATAGAGACTTGAACTAATCAGGTTATTATTAGCGTTAACTCGGTCAACTGGATGACTTGGAAGCGGCTGGTCACGTGATGATATCATGGGTCGACTCGCTCTATCCACAATATAACCGCTTTTTTGTTTGTTTGTTTTTTTAACACACTGATTTTTATTTCCAAAAGTAATGTTCTATAATTTAAACTAGCAACCAAATAATATAATATTTATTTTATTTATTTGAAACAATAAAACTCTTCTCATAGAGTTAACGGGTTTGTAAAATACGTAAAAGTAGTAACGTTAAACATGACAAATCCGGTTAAGGGTTAACAAAGTAGCATATAGAGCGCTGGTCATGTCAAGTAAAATAAAATAATCGCGCGTTTTCTCAGCATTACAGCTAAAAACGAGAACTTAATACAGGAAATACCGGTATAATACACGCTTCGGATCAATAATAAGTATTATAACGTTAAATGCGTTTATAAAATCTCACACACCAATGCCTAGCTACTTACAACAATAACACGCTTGTGCAATTTTCCGCGTTCACATGCATATATGAATGTTCAACAGACCACATTCATACCACTTCCTGAAGCGTTTCACTTCAGACTCGAAAGCTAGACGTAGAAGCTCAAAAATACACATCGTATGGCGTTTTAATGCATTGCTGCTGAATGTCTTACAAGCCTCATACAGTAAATGCGAGCATTACAAATGTTTAGCATGCTCTCAAATGGCCTTGCTTACGTTATGCAAGTCATTTTAACCACCACTTTGAAACAGAACCGGTTTGAAACTGATAAGGTAGCAACTTAGAGACTAAATGAGGCTGCTAGAAGTAACGTCGATCAAAACATGAAGAAGATATATAACGTTATATATAACGTTACATCCATAATAGCTAAAATGGGGAGGGAAGTAACCTACGTTAATAAATTAGCGCGCGTGAGTTTATTGCATGAGAAAGTACATTACTAGATAGTAATCTATTTAAAGTGAGCCTTCAAACCCCCATTAAGAAAATTACACACTGAAATGATTGTAAATACAACAATTCCTGGTAATACAAGTTAAAACTGGAAGCTCAGATTACGTTTATGTAACATAAGTGGTGCTGCTCGAGATCGTCCACTAACAAAGAAAAAGGAGGAACCTACCACGTGACGAGCGCGCGATCCGAGGGAATGTCGGCTACTATTCCACCGACCTTTGGCTTCAATCGCACAATAATGTCACCAAAGCACGAAATAAGCCGTTTGGTAAAGCAACCCCGCCGTCTCTGCCATATCCGTGTCCGCTTCGTGAAAAACACCCCGGTTTCAGGAACACTTTTCGCTATCGGCTCCGGAATCACGAAATGGGCGATACTAGACAACACCTCGCCGCTGCTGTCCCCTTCAATGGATTATAGATAGCAAAATGTATATTTTTTCTGTATATTATGAATCGATGTTTTGCTCAGATACGAGGTCTTTTCATATACGCCTTTATTTACAGATTGGAGGTGGCATGGGCCACCGGTTTCGAGATCAATTTCTCATCGTTGCAGGGAGAAACGCACGAAAGATGGCGCCTCGTTCGTCTCCCTTGGATTTGAGCCTCTGACAAATACAACTGCAGCGTGTGCAGCGAGAAGAAGCCTGTAGGCGGGAGACATGCCCACGCGCGCCGCTAGAGGGAGCCGCGAACACACTGACGTTAACGCGGATTGTGTTTAGGAAAAACATGAGGTAAACAATCTTTTCGCCAAGCTCAGCCGTAGTTCCAAAAGAAAAGTATTCGAATAAATATTTTAATTGACAAACAAGTTAACGATTTAAATATTATTTTGAATTATCCTTTCTTGTTCTCATATATATATATATATATATATATATATATATATATATATATATATATATATATATATATATATATATATAAATTGCAAAATAATAAAAAAGCTTATTTTTCTTATTTCTAGGCACAGACATCAGTTTATTATAAAGTATTACTAATTTTAAAACCCATTAATGTGTGTGTGTGTGTGTGTGTATATATATATATATATATATATATATATATATATATATATATATATATATATATATATATAAATTATTTATTTTTTTACTTAATATCAGCGGATTTATTTATTTATGTTTTCAAGAAGTATAGATACAGCCAGGGGTTTCATTGGGATAAACAATAATAATAATAATTAAAGCTGCAAGCAGCGATGAACGGGCCCTCGCACCCGGGCTCACCGCCATCGTGTGGCTTTAGTAAAAAGGTGAACGTTGAGAAATATGCATTTAATGTCCTAAATATAAGTTGAATATATCAAAGTATATCCCATATATGTGCCAATCTTCCTGTTGCCAGCAGGTGGCGCTATCATTATAATGGAATATTGGCCTTCAGATGTGTTCAGGCCAGGACTTTTATCAAACATGTGAAGTTTGGGGAAGATTGAACATTTTATGCCTGAGTTACAACAACTTCTCTTGCTGTGGCAAGACATCAAATTTTGTCATGGCGCCATGGAAACACCCTTTAACAAAAACTCAAGATCTCCAAAAGTTAACATTGCACAGGCCTTTAGATCAGACTGACCACAAAATATATGTTAATCTAAAAAAAATTATAGGAGTAGTTTGTCGCAGCCTAAAACATGTCACTTCCTGTTGCCAGCAGGTGGCGCTATTACTATAACTGAATATGTGCATGTAGATCTGTTAAGGGCAGAAGTCTTAACTAACATGTGAAGTTTGGCGCAGATTGGACATTGTATGTCTGAGTTACAGCAACTTCCTTTTCATCGCAATATATCAAAATTTGTCAGGCCGCCATGGACACGTCCTTTAACGAAACCTCAAGATCATTGCAATTTAAAAATGCAAAGGCCTTTAGATTACACTGACCAAGTTTGGTGAAGATCTGAATAAATCTCTAGGAGGAGTTAGTTAAAGTACAACCCCTGAAAATGGCAAAAACAACACCAATTTTGCAGAGAAAATTCTAAATAACTGACTTCCTGTTGGGATTCGGATTTCGTACCAACAGACTTTTTTGTAGGTATTGGTGTGTTACATGTGTGTACCGATTTTTGTACATGTACGTGAAACATAGCTCGAGGCACACTCCGTTGAAAGTGCATATGCACTCCGTTGAAAGTGTATAGGTGGCGCTATCGAGCCATTTTGCCACACCCAATGGAATATTTGCCTTCATATGTGTTCAGGCCAGGACCCTTATCACACACGTGAAGTTTGGGGAAGATCGGACATTTTATGCCTGAGTTATAACATCTTTTATTCCCATGGCGAGACATCGAACTTCGTCACGGCGCCATGGACACGCCTTTTAACAAAAACTCAAGATCTTCACAACTAAACATCACACAGGTCTTTAGATTAGACTGACCACAAAAAAGACATTGATGTCATAAAATTTCTAGGAGTAGTTTGTCGCAGTGTAAAATATGTAACTTCCTGTTGCCAATAGGTGGCGCTATGACTATAACTGAATATTGGCATGTAGATCTGTTCAGGTCAAGAGTCTTATCCAACATGTGAAGTTTGGGGCAGATTGGACATTGTATGTCTGAGTTACAGCAACTTCCTTTTTCATGGCGAAACATCAAAATTTGTCAGGCCGCCATGGACCCGCCCTTTAACGAAACCTCAAGTCCTTCGCAATTTATTATCGCAAAGGGCTTTAGATTACACTGACCAAGTTTGGTGTTGATCTGAATAAATCTCTAGCAGGAGTTCGTTAAAGTACAACCCCTGAAAATGGCAAAAACAACACCAATTTTGAAGGGAAAATTCAAAATAACCGACTTCCTGTTGGGATCTGGATTTCGTACCAAGAGACTTTTTTGTAGGTATTGGAGTGTTACATGTGTGTACCAATTTTCGTACATGTATGTGAAACATAGCTCGAGGCGCACTCCGTTGAAAGTGTATAGGTGGCGCTATAGAGCCATTCTGCCACACCCGGTGGAATATTGGCCTGAAGATCTGTTCAGGCCAGGACTCTTATCACACATGTGAAGTTTGGGGAAGATCGGACATCTTATGCCTGAGTTATAACATCTTTTATTCGCATAGCGAGACATCGAACTTCGTCGCGGCGCCATGAACAAGCCTTTTAACGAAAACTCAAGATCTTCACAACTGAACATCGCACAGGCCTTTAGATTAGACTGACCACAAAAAAGACATTGATGTCATAAAATTTCTAGGAGTAGTTCGTCGCAGCGTAAAATATGTCACTTCCTGTTGCCAATAGGTGGCACTATGACTATAACTGAATATGGGCATGTCAATCTGTTCAGGTTTGGAGTCTCATCAAACATGTGAAGTTTGGGGCAGATTGGTCATTGTATGTGTGAGTTATAGCAACTTCATTTTTCATGGCGAATCATCGAAATTCGCCAGGCCGCCACGGACACGCCCTTCAACGAAAAGTCAGGATCTTCGCAATTTAACATCGCAAAGGCCTTTAGATTAGGCATACCAAATTTGGTGTTGATTTGAAGAACTCTCTAGGAGGAGTTCGTTAAAATACAACACATGGAAATGACCAAAATTACACAAAATATGCTCATAATATTAAAAATAACCGACTTCCTGTTGGGTTTAGAATTTCGCTCCAAGAGTCTTTTTTGTAGGTATTGGTGTGTTACATATGTGTGCCAATTTTCGTGCATGTACGTGAAACATAGCTGGAAGGCTGTTGATTTTCTTGGTATAGGTGGCGCTGTCGAGCCATTTTGCCACACCCTCTTCTGAATCCTATATCAGACGAAAATTTTCACCAGGTTTGACGAGTGTGCAAAGTTTCATGACTTTTTGAGCATGTTAAAGCCCTCAAAAATGCGATTCATTCGGGAGAAGAAGAAGAAGAAGAAGAATAATAATAATTAAAGCTGCAAGCAGCGATGAACGGGCCCTCGCACCCGGGCTCACCGCCATCGTGTGGCTTTAGTAAAAAGGTGAACGTTGAGAAATATGCATTTAATGTCCTAAATATAAGTGGAATATATCAAAGTATATCCCATATATGTGCCAATCTTACCGTTGCCAGCAGGTGGCGCTATCATTATAATGGAATATTGGCCTTCAGATGTATTCAGGCCAGGACTCTTATCAAACATGTGAAGTTTGGGGAAGATTGAACATTTTATGCTTGAGTTACAACAACTTCTCTTGCTGTGGCAAGACATCAAATTTTGTCATGGCGCCATGGAAACGCCCTTTAACAAAAACTCAACATCTCCAAAAGTTAACATTGCACAGGCCTTTAGATTAGACTGACCACAAAATATATGTTAATCTCAAAAAAATTATATGAGTAGTTTGTCGCAGCGTAAAACATGTCACTTCCTGTTGCCAATAGGTGGCGCTATGACTATAACTGAATGTGGGCATGGAGATCTGTTAAGGGCAGAAGTTTTATCTAACATGTGAAGTTTGGGGCAGATTGGACATTGTATGTCTGAGTTACAGCAACTTCCTTTTTCATGGCGAAACATCGAAATTTGTCAGGCCGCCATGGACACACCCTTTAACGAAATCTAAAGATCTTCGCAATTTAACATCGCAAAGGGTTTAAGATTACACTGACCAGGTTTGGTGTTGATCTGAATAAATCTCTAGGAGGAGTTCGTTAAAGTACAACCCCTGAAAATGGCAAAAAAAACGCCAATTTTGCAGAGAAAATTCTAAATAACCGACTTCCTGTTGGGATTCGGATTTCGTACCAAGAGACTTTTTTGTAGGTATTGCTGTGTTACATGTGTATACCGATTTTTGTACATGTACGTGAAACATAGCTCGAGGCGCACTCTGTTGAAAGTGTATAGGTGGCGCTATCGAGCCATTTTGCCACACCTGATGGAATTTTGGCCTTCAGATGTGTTCAGGCCAGGACTCTTATCACACATGTGCAGTTTGGGGAAGATCGGACATTTTATGCCTGAGTTATAACATATTTTATTCCCATGGCGAGACATCGAACTTCGTGACGGCGCCATGGACACGCCTTTTAACGAAAACTCAAGATCTTCACAACTTAACATCGCACAGGCCTTTAGATTAGACTGACCACAAAAATACATTGATGTCATAAAATTTCTAGGAGTAGTTCATCGCAGTGTAAAATATGTCACTTCCTGTTGCCAATAGGTGGCGCTATGACTATAACTGAATATGGGCATGTCAATCTGTTCAGGTCAGGAGTCTCATCAAACATGTGAAGTTTGGGGCAGATTGGTCATTGTATGTCTGAGTTATAGCAACTTCCTGTTTCATGGCGAATCATCGAAATTCGCCAGGCCGCCACGGACACGCCCATTAACGAAAACTCAAAAGCTTCGCAATTTAACATCGCAAAGGCCTTCAGATTAGGCATACCAAATTTGGTGTTGATCTGAATGAATCTCTAGGAGGAGTTCGTTAAAATACAACGCATGGAAATGACAAAAATGACACAAAATTTGCTCATAATATTAGTAATAACCGACTTCCTGTTGGGTTTCGGATTTTGCTCCAAGAGACTTTTTTGTAGGTATTGGAGAGTTACATGTGTATACCAATTTTCATACATGTACATGAAACGTAGCTCGAGGCGCACACCGTTGAACGTGTATAGGTGGCGCTGTTGAGCCATTTTGCCACACCCACTTCTGAAACCCATATCAGACGTAAATTTTCGCCAGTTCTGAGGTGTGTGCAAAGTTTCATGACTTTTCGAGCATGTTTAGGCCCTCAAAAATGCGATTCATTTTGGAGAAGAAGAATAATAATAATAATAATAATAATAATAATAATAATAATAAACGGAGCAATTCCAAGAGGGTCCTCACACCATCGGTGCTCGGGCCCTAATTAAAGCTGCAAGCAGCGATGAACGGGCCCTCGCACACGGGCTCACCGGCAGCGAGTGGCTTTAGTAAATAGGTGAACGGTGAGAAACATGCATTTAAACTCATAGACTGACCACAAAAAAATACATGAATCTAAAAAAAATTCTAGGAGTAGTTTGTTGCAGCATAAAACATGTAACTTCCTGTTGCCAGCAGGTGGCGCTATGAGTATAACTGAATATGGGCATGTAGATCTGTTAAGGGCAGAAGTCTTATCTAACATGTGAAGTTTGGGGCCGATTGGACATTGTATGTCTGAGTTAAAGCAACTTCCTTTTTCATGGCGAAACATCAAAATTTCTCAGGCCGCCATGGACACGCCCTTTAACGAAACCTCAAAATCTTCACAATTTAAAATCGCAAAGGCCTTTAGATTTAACTGACCAAGTTTGGTGTTGATCTGAATATATCTCTAGGAGTAGTTTGTTCAAGTACAACCCCTGAAAATGGCAAAAACAACGCCAATTTTGCCAAGAAAATTCTAAATAACCGACTTCCTGATGGGATTCGGATTTCGTACCAGGAGACTTTTTTGTAGGTATTGGTGTGTTACATGTGTGTACCGATTTTTGTACATGTACGTGAAAAATAGCTCGAGGCGCACTCCATTGAATGTGTATATGCACTCCGTTGAAAGTTTATAGGTGGCGCTATCGAGCCATTTTGCCACACCCAATGGAATATTGGCCTTCAAATGTGTTCAGGCCAGGACTCTTATCACACATGTGAAGTTTGGGGAAGATCGGACACTTTATGCCTGAGTTATAACATCTTTTATTCCCATGACGAGACATCGAACTTCGTCACGGCGCCATGGACATGCCTTTTAACAAAAACTCAAGATCTTCACAACTAAACATCACGCAGGTCTTTAGATTAGACTGACCACAAAAAAGACATTGATGTAATAAAATTTCTAGGAGTAGTTCGTTGCAGTGTAAAATATGTCACTTCCTGTTGCCAATAGGTGGCGCTATGACTATAAATGAATATGGGCATGTAGATCTGTTCAGGTCAAGATTCTCATCCAACATGTGAAGTTTGGGGCAGATTGGACATTATATGTCTGAGTTACAGCAACTTCCTTTTTCATGGCGAAACATCGAAATTTGTGAGGCCGCCATGGACACGCCCTTTAACGAAACCTCAAGTCCTTCGCAATTTAACATCGCAAATGGCTTTAGATTACACTGACCAAGTTTGGTGTTGATCTGAATAAATCTCTAGGAGGAGTTCATTAAAGTACAACCCCTGAAAATGGCAAAAACAACACCAATTTTGAAGGGAAAATTCAAAATAACCGACTTCCTGTTGGGATCCGGATTTCGTACCAAGAGACTTTTTTGTAGGTATTGGTGTGTTACATGTGTGTACCAATTTTTGTACATGTACGTGAAACATAACTCGAGGCGCACTCCGTTGAAAGTGTATAGGTGGCGCTATAGAGCCATTCTGCCACACCCGGTGGAATATTGGCCTGCAGATCTGTTCAGGCCAGGCCTCTTATCACATATGTGAAGTTTGGGGAAGATCGGACATTTTTTGCCTGAGTTATAACATCTTTAATTCCCATGGCGAGACATCGAAATTCGTCGCGGCACCATGAACAAGCCTTTTAACGAAAACTCAAGATCTTCACAACTGAACATCGCACAGGCCTTTAGATTAGACTGACCACAAAAAAGACATTGATGTCATAAAATTTCTAGGAGTAGTTCGTCGCAGCGTAAAATATGTCACTTCCTGTTGCCAATAGGTGGCGCTATGACTATAACTGAATATGGGCATGTCAATCTGTTCAGGTTCGGAGTCTCATCAAACATATGAAGTTTGGGGCAGATTGGACATTGTATGTGTGAGTTATAGCAACTTCATTTTTCATGGCGAATCATCGAAATTCGCCAGGCCGCCACGGACACACCCTTCAACAAAAACTCAAGATCTTCGCAATTTAACATCGCAAAGGCCTTTAGATTAGGCATACCAAATTTGGTGTTGATTTGAAGAAATCTCTAGGAGGAGTTCGTTAAAATACAACACATGGAAATGACCAAAATTACACGAAATATGCTCATAATATTAAAAATAACTGACTTCCTGTTGGGTTTAGAATTTCGCTCCAAGAGTCTTTTTTGTAGGTATTGGTGTGTTACATATGTGTGCCAATTTTCGTGCATGTACGTGAAACATAGCTGGAAGGCTGTTGATTTTCTTGGCATAGGTGGCGCTGTCGAGCCATTTTGCCACACCCTCTTCTGAATCCTATATCAGACGAAAATTTTCACCAGGTTTGACGCGTGTGCAAAGTTTCATGACTTTTTGAGCATGTTAAAGCCCTCAAAAATGCGATTCATTCGGGAGAAGAAGAAGAAGAATAATAATAATAATAATAATTAAAGCTGCAAGCAGCGATGAACGGGCCCTCGCACCCGGGCTCACCGCCATCGTGTGGCTTTAGTAAAAAGGTGAACGTTGAGAAATATGCATTTAATGTCCTAAATATAAGTGGAATATATCAAAGTATATCCCATATATGTGCCAATCTTACCGTTGCCAGCAGGTGGCGCTATCATTATAATGGAATATTGGCCTTCAGATGTGTTCAGGCCAGGACTCTTATCAAACGTGAAGTTTGGGGAAGACTGAACATTTTATACTTGAGTTACAACAACTTCTCTTGCTGTGGCAAGACATCAAATTTTGTCATGGCGCCATGGAAACGCCCTTTAACAAAAACTCAAGATCTCCAAAAGTTAACATTGCACATGCATTTAGATTAGACTGACCACAAAATATATGTTAATCTCAAAAAAATAATAGGAGTAGTTTGTCGCAGCGTAAAACATGTCACTTCCTGTTGCCAATAGGTGGCGCTATGACTATAACTGAATGTGGGCATGTAAAACTGTTAAGGGCAGAAGTTTTATCTAACATGTGAAGTTTGGGGCAGATTGGACATTGTATGTCTGAGTTACAGCAACTTCCTTTTTCATGGCGAAACATCGAAATTTGTCAGGCCACCATGGACACGCCCTTTAACGAAATCTAAAGATCTTCGCAATTTAACATCGCAAAGGGCTTAAGATTACACTGACCAGGTTTGGTGTTGATCTGAATAAATCTCTAGGAGGAGTTCGTTAAAGTACAACCCCTGAAAATGGCAAAAACAACGCCAGTTTTGCAGAGAAAATTCTAAATAACCGACTTCCTGTTGAGATTCGGATTTCGTACCAAGAGACTTTTTTGTAGGTATTGGTGTGTTACATGTGTATACCGATTTTTGTACATGTACGTGAAACATAGCTCGAGGCGCACTCTGTTGAAAGTGTATAGGTGGCGCTATCGAGCCATTTTGCCACACCTGATGGAATTTTGGCCTTCAGATGTGTTCAGGCCAGGACTCTTATCACACATGTGAAGTTTGGGGAAGATCGGACATTTTATGCCTGAGTTATAACATCTTTTATTCCCATGGCGAGACATCGAACTTCGTGACAGCGCCATGGACACGCCTTTTAACGAAAACTCAAGATCTTCACAACTTAACATCGCACAGGCCTTTAGATTAGACTGACCACAAAAAATACATTGATGTCATAAAATTTCTAGGAGTAGTTCATCGCAGTGTAAAATATGTCACTTCCTGTTGCCAATAGGTGGCGCTATGACTATAACTGAATATGGGCATGTCAATCTGTTCAGGTCAGGAGTCTCATCAAACATGTGAAGTTTGGGGCAGATTGGTCATTGTATGTCTGAGTTATAGCAACTTCCTGTTTCATGGCGAATCATCGAAATTCGCCAGGCCACCACGGACACGCCCATTAACGAAAACTCAAAAGCTTCGCAATTTAACATCGCAAAGGCCTTCAGATTAGGCATAGCAAATTTGGTGTTGATCTGAATGAATCTCTAGGAGGAGTTCGTTAAAATACAACGCATGGAAATGACAAAAATGACACAAAATTTGCTCATAATATTAGTAATAACCGACTTCCTGTTGGGTTTCGGATTTTGCTCCAAGAGACTTTTTTGTAGGTATTGGAGAGTTACATGTGTATACCGATTTTCATACATGTACATGAAACGTAGCTCGAGGCGCACACCGTTGAACGTGTATAGGTGGCGCTGTTGAGCCATTTTGCCACACCCACTTCTGAAACCCATATCAGACGTAAATTTTCGCCAGTTCTGAGGTGTGTGCAAAGTTTCATGACTTTTCGAGCATGTTTAGGCCCTCAAAAATGCGATTCATTTTGGAGAAGAAGAATAATAATAAATATAGCTGCAAGCAGCGATGGCGGGCTCAAGCCACCAATGCCATCACCACCCCGGTGGCATCAGGTAAACTGTGCCCAGCGGGCACATGCATTCACAATATCCCTCTGGCAGTGAGGTTTTAAAGGATAGAGGGGAGCGTAGAGGGGAGCGTGCATTTGCAGTGGCTGGGCCACGACTCTGGAATACCCTGCCTTTAGAGATCAGACTGGCCCCTTCCTTGTCTATTTTTAAATCTTTGCTAAAACTTTTTTATTTTCCTTAGTGTACTGACTACTGTGTTATGCTACATTTTGAAATGGGTGGTTTTAAATTTTTGTCTGGTCTATTTTTATGTATGTGTAATATTCTTGCTCTTATGTTAAAGCACTTTGGTCAGCCAGGAGGCTGTTGTAAATGCGCTATACAAATAAATTGAACTTGAACTTGAACTTGAACTTGATATGGCAGTTAAAGGGTTAATCCGAATCATCTAGACTTTAAAATCACATTCACAGAACAATAATATATATATATATATATATATATATATATATATAAATATATATATATATATATATATATATATAACTTTAGTAACACTTTACAATAAGATTTCATTTATAAACATTATGTTAACATGAACAATATTATATAGCATTCATTCATGTCAGTAATATTCCAAACTTAAACATTAAAACATTGTTTTATTGTGATTTTTTTCCAAGCACATTTTACCAATTCCAAACCATATCAATCTTAATAACTACCATTTTTATTTATTTAATCATTTACGAGTGCTATACAATAGTCCAGGAAAGCTGGAAGAAAAACAGGTCAAGAAGAACTGACAAAATAATTGCAAAAGAATTAGGAATTAATGTGAAGATTAATTTTTAGTCAATTCTGCAAGACAGACTTTCAGGAAAGGAGGTGGAATAAAAATGAGCTCCTAAATCTTAATCCCGGATTCTGGAAGATATATTCCTCAAACCATCAAACAAGAGGAGGTGGTGCTGTTCCTTCACGAGTCAGTCTAATCTGTTCATTAAGCCTATATATAAAGTCTTAATATATAGTATTTCACAATACTTCATGGTATTCTAATTAAATATTTTTTTGGAATCTTAGATCTCTCAGAACCTGACACATTGTAATTCTGAGACTCCAGGAAAGTGGCAGTTCTGTAAAATGTTGGCGCTGGAGACTAAATGCTCACTGATAGTTTCACACCTAATTCACTTAAAACACACACAAACACCAGAGGTGGGTAGTAACGAGTTACATTTACTTCGTTACATTTACTTGAGTAATTTTTCGGGGTAACGAATACTTTTCGGAGTATATTTAAAGATGGGTACTTTATACTCTTACTTGAGTACATTTTTTGGGAAAAATCTGTACTTTTACTTCGTTACTGTGGGCGACGCCCTCTCGTTACTTTATCTTAATGCAATAAATGCTTCAGTTTATTCCAAACGCGCCGTTTTCTCTCGACAATGAGCGATGCCCATTCGCGAATGATTCATTCTTTTCAGTCAACTCTGTTTCAAAGGCTTGATCAAACCAATTGGCAAACGAGTGAATTGGTTCATGAATCAGTTTGAAGGAGTCGTTCAGTCCCTGGAGAAACGCGCTGAGC